>NC_064290.1:8384311-8463586 GCF_019186545.1 Solanum stenotomum | reverse complement strand
ATAACATTTCATAACTTGATAACACTTTAATTCAATAGATAATGCCTTCAAGGCCATATTCATAATACAATCCATAATTAAACACCTCCACCATAAGTGGATCAAACCAAGCAAGAACAATTATGTCAATAATATGAGATTAAATCAACTTACCATCCTCTAAAGCCATCCTCAACATTAATCAATAGATATAGAAAATCATAAACATCAACAATACAATCTATTCTAAGCATAAATTCATCAATACCCAATCATTATCAACAAACCCATTTCGTAAGTCAAATATAGAAATTTGTGAAATCAAGGGTTCATGAGATTTTTCACTTGAATACATCAATTTAATATCAACAATATCACAATCCATCATTTAAAACCATTTAATGCAAGAACCCTTGAGTAGAGTAAGATATAGAAGTTTTTCATAATTTTTGAAATTTGAAAACCCTTTGAAATTGGTTCTAAAGCGAAAACTAGCTTTAGATAAAGAGCCACCATACCTTAGTATTGAGAAAACCACGAAAATTGATGCAAGAAACCTTCAATTCGAAACCCTAGCTCCAACTTGACCTTTGCCTTCAATGGTGTTCTAGAGAGAACCCCTTTTTTTTGAAGAAGGAATTAAAACAAACCTTTTTTTAAAAGTTTTAATACCATATAGAAATTAGAAATAATATAAAATATACCCACTATTTAATTTAACTAAAATTAATATTTACGAAAATGCCCCTTAAATTTCCGGACGGACTCCTTGTCAACTGCCCAACTTTCAAAGGGCATAACTCACTCATACGAACTCGGAATCGAGCAAACTCGGTGGCGTTGGAAAGATCGTTCCAAGGGCTTTCCAAACATAACTGGAACTACTCCTAGATCATCCTGAGCTAGGAGTTATGACTGCTCAAAGTTGGCCAAAAATTCACTGATTTCCCACTTGGCAGAATTTCCAGATTTGAACTTAAGCCAATTTCCAGATTCTGAACTGTTTTTTTTTTTTTCCAAAAGTGACTACTTCCAATTTATGCTTAAAGTTTAAAAATTCATACGTTAGGCTCTAGTTTCACCTATCTATTTTTAGGGTCGCTACATTATCCCCCACTTGGAAACATTCGTCCCCGAATGACACTTCAAAACATTAAGGGTAAAGACTTAAAACTAGCACTCACAACAATCTTACTATATCAATATAAAAACACTCATCAAGGAGGAAACATCAACTCCACATAACAAGTCATTACAACACAACTTCATTCATATTTATGGAAATAGGAATCACACCTACAACTCAACATGCCTCAAACCTTTTCCATTTCTCATTTATTTGGAGGAACTTCCTTCTCCATAGCACCTCATGCTCATATCAACATCAAAGAACACAATATGCAATTTTCTCATTAAAGCACATCATGCAAACTTCTCATCAATGCACAATTATGCAACATTTACCATAAGACACATTTAAGCAACTCTCTCATAAAGGCTCAATATGCAACTTCTCAATAACACATAAGGCATGATAAGCAAGTCAACTCATGCGACATTTAGGCAAATCATTATAGATGCACATCAACATGAGGAACATAAATTTATGAAAACTCATTTTCTCATTTAACAAGAATTCATTTAAAACATGCATGACATAAGGAAACCATGGAAAACTCTTTTCACATAAGACTCCAAAACATAATCCAAGCTTCTAGGAACTCTTTGTTTTAGACTTGAGTAAGCACATAAAGAAGTAGGCAAGGATATCAACACTTCACTACTCAACATACCATCAATCTTACCAAAACTATTCTTACCCAACTCTTTAATTCACTAAACCTCTTGTAATGAAAACATCCTTCAAGCCTAACTCCTAGACATCAACCACTCTTAAAGACCTTATCATCAAACCACACATATCCCCCACTTAGGAGAAACTCTTACTAGTTCCTTCAAATTCACCTCCTTCCATCCTAAGGTCGGATCAAAAAAACACTAGGCTTTTATACTCATTACACCTAGCATTTCTAAATCACCACACATTTCACAAATTCCTTCAACACATCACAAAACTTCCTCATGACTAAGCCGGATACTACCAACAACACGCACAACCAAAGGAATCCCATTCATACTAAAGTCATCACCACAATCTTTTCACCTCACACCTACTAAGTCACCAAGTCATAGTTGGCATCACAACCAACATTCTCTCTCCCTCAATCCTTGCAACATTAAACTTCCTCAAAGGTTACACTCAAATGACCATCACCTACGGAACAAGGGAAGACATTATAGAGAGAAACTCCATGGAAGGACTAAAAGAATAATGAAAGAAATGAAACTTCTACCATCCTGTAGCCTCTCACTCATAGATGTGTCGCGACTCACACCGATGAACAAGACTCTACTAGACGTGGCTTTTGAGACTTTGAACCTAAGAACCATTTCCCAAAACCTTATGCTCTGATACCAAGTTTGTCACGACCCGGGAGTATCCCCAAGTCGTAACATGCGTATTCAACCTCTCGGAGGTCTCATACAAGCCCTTAGCATTCATCACATTAGATATGAAAAATAGTGCGGAATTAAAAACTCTTTAAATAAAATCCCATAAGACTCAAAGGTCACTTTTAAAAACATCATTCAAAAGTACACAAGCGGAATACTAAGTCTCTTAGCCATCTTAGACATAAACGTGAAAACATACTAGGGACACGGCCCTTTACAATCAAAAGAAGTCTATTAAGTCTATTACAAGAACCTTATCATAAAACTAGAATTGAAAAGTCTTGCCCTCGACATATGAGGACATACCACAAAATCTAGGAAGAACTTCAAATCCCAAGTTTACTACAAAACCCGCTCACTTGCCGGAACCTACACTTGTAGAAAATAGAGAAATATGGAATTAGTAAAATTAAGTACTAAGTATGATGACCATACAAAAACATGCTAAAAAAAGGACCTTTATTTGAAATATATGCTTTCATGCCATTTTTGATAAAACCTTCATATCACAATTATAAGAGACACATTTCACGTCATCATCCACATAATAGACATACTCAACTAGTACCAATGTAAAATACATGAACATAATCGACAAGTAAGACTTTTCATCATTTCTTGACCTCTATATCAAGTTACCCAAAGCCACACTTAAGTGAAACATGAAGTGACCGCCCATACAATCTTTTCATATACACCTAAGTGTTCCTAAGGGTTACCATAGATAAGGAAATTTACCATTACAATATAACATACTAAGTCAATGTTCACATATAAAACCATAGCCAACCGTATACATACTCAACATATATTCATATACAACCCATGCTTAACTTTAAAGGAACACATGTCATTTCATTACCATAGGACCTCTACCTAATATAACCTTAAGACACACTTGAGTAAGACAAGAAGTGACCGCCCATACAACCTCTTCAAGCACACTTAAGTGTTCCTCAAGATTACCTCAGATAAGGACATTTCCTTTACAACATAACATGAATAGACCAACATTCTTTAAGAAACCATTTTTTGGAGACATTCAAGCACATAAGGGGACTTTCACATAATAGTCGTTAGACTTAGGGAACTCACTTTAGTATCTTCAAAGCCTACTCGTGCCATGTGTAGATAACATCCCATACTACTACCTACACGTTGTAGAACCTATCCAATAACTAGAGTGCACATCCCACATGATGGGAATAGGCATAACCGACATAGACCATACTAGTTAGGCATGGAATCCGGAGTCTACCCTACTCCGTAGAAGGTGTTCTACTTGCCAAAGGTAGAACTAATAATCAACCCATGTAGGCACATGGTTTAGGGGATGTCCAAGGATGTTCATTGTGCCCTAGTCTCATACTCAAGTAGGGCCACCATCCTAACCACATCCACTCGGTGCTAGCCTTGTTTCCCATAGAGTATTCAATCACATATGTACTTAGAGAGGGTTCCTTTTCTAGTTCAACCAACTCATAGTACCTCTTCCCAAGAAAGGCCCCATTTCTTAGTCATGGCCAATCAAGGTTCATAAGGATAGCTCATTTGACTTTCTTAGATAAGGATTTTCATGCCGTTCCGGCTCCATCCATCTCTAAGTCTATCATCTCACTCAAGAAGGGAACTTCGCCCTAAGGCCCATCCTTCAAGGTTATACATTTACTTAGGAAAGCTAGACTTATGAAAGGGCACCATTTCTTAGTTTTGCCGATTCAAGTCTTGGCCTAGAATTCCTCTTTTAGCATTTATAGAAAGGGCACCATTTCTTAGTTCTAGCCCACTTCACACATTCATGCATTCAAGACTTTAAGTAACAAGGAGAGACACTTTAGTCTACCAACCAAGTCACAACATTATCATCTAAGGATACTTCATAATCCAACATCATTTCATATATACATCATGAGAAAAATCATACTTTAAATCACAATGCTATCCACTTTACATAGGATCATCACAAGATCACATAAACTCATTCACATCATACCTTCACACATAAAGCTTCACATAAAACTTTACATATAGCTTCATATAGGACTTTACATATAGCCTCATTTATATATATAATATACAATACAATAACACTTTGTACAAGATCACCTTATAACCATAAGAATACCTTCACATAGTACAATAACATTTCATAACTTGATAACACTTTAATTCAATAGATAATGCCTTCAAGGCCATATTCATAATACAATCCATAATTAAACACCTCCACCATAAGTGGATCAAACCAAGCAAGAACAATTATGTCAATAATATGAGATTAAATCAACTTACCATCCTCCAAAGCCATCCTCAACATTAATCAATAGATATAGAAAATCATAAACATCAACAATACAATCTATTCTAAGCATAAATTCATCAATACCCAATCATTATCAACAAACCCATTTCGTAAGTCAAATATAGAAATTTGTGAAATCAAGGGTTCATGAGATTTTTCACTTGAATACATCAATTTAATATCAACAATATCACAATCCATCATTTAAAACCATTTAATGCAAGAACCCTTGAGTAGAGTAAGAAATAGAAGTTTTTCATAACTTTTGAGAATTTGAAAACCCTTTGAAATTGGTTCTAAAGCGAAAACTAGCTTTAGATAAAGAGCCACCATACCTTAGTATTGAGAAAACCACGAAAATTGATGCAAGAAACCTTCAATTCGAAACCCTAGCTCCAACTTGACCTTTGCCTTCAATGGTGTTCTAGAGAGAACCCCTTTTTTTTGAAGAAGGAATTAAAACAAACCTTTTTTTAAAAGTTTTAATACCATATAGAAATTAGAAATAATATAAAATATACCCACTATTTAATTTAACTAAAATTAATATTTACGAAAATGCCCCTTAAATTTCCGGACGGACTCCTTGTCAACTGCCCAACTTTCAAAGGGCATAACTCACTCATACGAACTCGGAATCGAGCAAACTCGGTGGCGTTGGAAAGATCGTTCCAAGGGCTTTCCAAACATAACTGGAACTACTCCTAGATCATCCTGAGCTAGGAGTTATGACTGCTCAAAGTTGGCCAAAAACTCACTGATTTCCCACTTGGCAGAATTTCCAGATTTGAACTTAAGCCAATTTCCAGATTCTGAACTGTTTTTTTTTTTTTCCAAAAGTGACTACTTCCAATTTATGCTTAAAATTTAAAAATTCATACGTTAGGCTCTAGTTTCACCTATCTATTTTTAGGGTCGCTACATGAACACTTATCAAAATTAGCATAAAGTTGTTCCTTCCTAAGCACATCAAACACACATCTCAAATGTTCAACATGATCATGCATGGTCTTGCTATAAATCAAAATATCATCAAAACAGACAACCACAAATTTCCCTATAAAGGGTTTCATCACATGATTCTTGAGACGCATAAAGGTACTAGGAGCATTAGTGAGACCAAAGGGCATCACCAACCATTCATATAGACCAAATTTGGTCTTGAATGCGGTCTTTCATTCATCACCGGGGTTCATACGAATTTGATGATAACCATTCCTAAGATCAATTTTTGAAAACACACAAGAGTCATTCAATTCATCAAGCATATCATCTAACCTAGGAATAGGATGACGATACTTTACCTTAATTTTGTTGATGGCTCGACAATCAACACACATGAGCCATGTTCCATCTTTCTTTGGAACCAATAAACCGGCACGGCACATGGGCTTATGCTCTCCTTCACATAACCTTTGTTGAGGAGTTCCTCTACTTGCCGTTATAGCTCTTTGGTGTCCTCCAGATTGCTTCAATACGCCGGCTTGTTTGGTAATTGTGATCCTGGCACAAAATCAATTTGGTGCTCAATTCCCCGAAGAGGGGGCAATCCACTTGGAAGCTCCTTTGGGAAGACATCCCCATAATCCTGCAATAGAAAGGAAATAGAATTGGGAAGGGAAGAATGAGATTGGTTAGTTTTTAGTACATGATCTCTATGTGTGATAAGGATCAAAGAACTTTCGGACTCAATTTCCTCCCTTATCTCTTTGTAATTAGCCAACAACACTTGGGCCTTTCCTTTCAACTTCCTTTTCTCCTCCTCTTCTTGGCTCTCGGCCTTCACATGTTCCTCCTCACACTTCTTCCTTTCCCTCGACTCATTCATTTTTTGATATATATCATTGACTTGAGAGGGGGACATAGGATGAAAAACATATTTATGATCATTCAACACAAGTGAATACTTGTTGGTTCTCCCATCAGGTTTGGTTGAACGATCATGTTGCCAAGGTCTCCCAAGTAACACATGAGAAGCTTACATTGGGACCACATCACATAGAACCTCATCTTGATACTCCCCAATCTTAAACTTGATCATCACTTGTCGATGCACTCTCAATTCTCCACACTCACTCAACCATTGAAGTTTGTAAGGTGTAGCATGCCTAGTGGTAGGAAGTTTTAAGAATTACACTAATGCAATGCTAGCAACATTTGCAGAACTCCCGCTATCAATGGTTAACGAACACACATTATCCTTAATGAAGCACTAGGAGTGAAATAAATTCTCTCTTTGACTCGGATCATCCAAGGCCTTACTAATCATTGCTCGTCTAACCACATATAGAGGAGCGACACTGTCTCTTTCTTTGACACAAAGGTTTGGTTCCTCATCTTCCCCTTCTTCAAATTTATCATTTTCTTGAGGACCTTCTTCACAATCATATGTTGGCTCATCCTCCGCACTAAGATAAATTTCACCTTATTGCATTAGAGCATTCAATCGATTTGGACACTCACACAAAATATAACCCAATCCCCTACATTTGTGGCATTGTATACCTTTAGGCAATTTGGTTGGGTCATTGCTACCCTTTTCTCTTGGCGGGTACTTTGGAGTGTTCCCTTCGAAGGGATTCTTCTCATAAGCCTTCTTGACATCCGCACCCTTGCTCCAATTTGATGATGTTTGAACTACCCCTTTGTTCTTGCTCCAAGAATTGGAAGAAGAAGCCTTGTACTTAGCCACCTTCTCCTCCTTGAATTCTAACTCTATCTCATGCGCGGCCTCAAAAGCATCATTTAAAGTAGCAAACCTATGAAGGGTCATCTTAGAAGCAATCTCTTTGTTCAACCCTACCTTGAAGCGAATCACGGCATGCTCTTCAATTTCTCTATATTCCAACTTCATAACTATGTTTTGGAACTCGTCATGATAGGCTTCAACACTTTTGTTTCCTTGCCTCAAGTTATACAATTTGGTAAGTAATCATTGGCGGTATCTTTCCAGCACATACTTAGCTTTCATCAACCTTTACAAATCGGGCCATGGTGGAGGATTACCTTCTTGGACAACTAAATGATACCTCTTCATGTATTCCCACCATGTGACAGCATACCCTTCAAATTGGGCGATAGCATAGCAACTACTTTTGACTTTCGCCAATTCATTGACATTGAAAATCCGGTCACACTGTGACTCCCATTCTAAGTAAGCATCGGGATTGCATTCCCCTTTAAATGGTGGAAGAGTCGTTTTGATAGAGTTAATGCCAACATCTCGGCCTCCATGGCCACCTTGGTCATTGTAATGGTAACCCCTTTGATGGCCTCCTTGATAGCGGTTACCATGTTCTTCTCTAGCTTCTTGACCAACTTCATGATTGCCATTGACTTCCCATTGATTCCCACCATGAAGGTGGTTCCCATGTTATCTCCTATAAAATGGCATTGGACCCAATCCACCTCTTGGTCCTCCTTGCAAGGCTTGACCTCTTGGTCGATTTCTTGGTGACTCATTCCATGGCGCTTCTTCACCTTCACCTTCACCTTCATAACCTTCTTGATCTTCATCATTCCTCACCTCATTCACAGAATTTGGTTGTGGTTGTGGTCTATGGTAGGGAATATTTTGGTTAAGTGGCGTTTGGTAAGGATGGCTTTGATTTGGTGGAGCTTCTTGACTATGCGGAAAATGGAATGGTCGATTGGAACTTTGGCTATTTGAACCCAATTGATTGAAAGTTGGGTGCAAAGCTTGGTAGAGGGTTCCCGGGGTGAGAGTAGGAGAATTAGTGTGATCATGCCCACCTGTAGAAGCACAAAAGGTAGCTTGTGGTGTGGAGTCATTGGAGTTGACTCTACCTTCCACAATAGTAAGCCTATCGTCCATCCTTGCTATATCACCTCTCACGTTGTTCAACGCTTCCAACAAAGTTGCCAAAGTAATTTCTCCAATTGGTGCTTGAGTTTCTCCTCCTGCCTCTGTTGTACCTGCAATAAGACAACACACAAATAGCAAATGACGTTAGGTTAGTAAAGAACTCACAAACACTCTTGTTTACACACATTTAATTACCTTTCAATTAGCGCGGCTAATGTTGACAATTGTTTGTACTCCTTTGGTCACTAGGTACCAATTTCTGCTCTTGGTTAGAATAGATTCTTGTTCTTAAGAAGAACGGACAACTCAGTTGAAACAATCGGACTTGAATTAAGAATTAACTACGAAGTAAAAACGAGAAAAGCACAAAAAGAAAAGGCAAAAGCAAAGAAGTGAATTCAAGAACCAATAGCCAACAAGTAGAGTAATTACGAGTTGAAAATCGGTTCAGGATTCTTGAGAACGTTTGTGAATAAAAAAGAACGAAACTAAGAAGTTAGAACCAGAGATTAGAAGTAACTTGAGTTTTCGATCGTCGAATGACCTATTTTCTTCGCCTAAGTTGAAGTTTAGCTTGCCAACTTGAAGATGGACTCGCCAAACTCTGCAAACGGACAAGGTAACTCGGTGATAGGGGTGGAAGTTCGGTGATGCGCTGAATGGATTCGGCGACCAAGGGTGATCTCGCCGAAAATTCCAGTAACTCCCTCAAATTGGCAACCCTTTCGGCGACCAACCTGCCCAAAGGGCGAGTCGCTGAATGGGTTAAGTGAGCTAAGTCGGGGCTCGCCTAATGGACCACTGCTGCAACTTTAAACTTCTGAAAATTTGAATTCTGGTGGTCCCCCCTTCTTTTTTCCTTTAGTATTTACCCTTAGAATTTTTGTCTCGAAATTTCACGAAAATTTACGTGAAGGCTCTCCTTGATATGGGGAACAACACCCAATACTTTTTAAACTTCAATTCCAAACCAAAGCCTTCAGATTTCAAAACCCACTTTGTCTTCTTCAAGTCTTCAATGGTGGATTCTTCAATAAAGCTCCAAACTCCTTCCAATCTCAGCGTAAGACTCTAATTTAGTTGGAGAACACTATTCCAACCTTAGAAACTCAAACAAGACTCAGATCTAAAAAACCCATTTCAGCAAAAATCTCAAAAACGAAAATGAATAGATTTTTTTTTGTAACAAAACCCCAAGACTAGATTTGTAGGAACGAAGCTACGCTTGGCTCTGATACCAAATGATACGATTCTAATAAGAGAAACGACGATAATATGCGAAGATCGAAAGACAATAAAGTAAAGATAGATAGATGACACACAAGAGGAAACAAAAGGCAATCAAAAGGTATATTAAACTCAATGACCTCGATTCGTTGATCCAACTATAGCACCTAACTCTTACGATGACCTCAAGGGAATCAATATCCTAAGCAACCAACGTTTCTAACAAAGTTCAACAAAAGCTTAACCAAGCTCTCAACACTCAAACATGAGTTTTCAATTTTCAACATTCAAAATAAGCTAGTCTAAAATGAACCCAAGCTAGCTATTTATAGGCTGCAATCTTCAAGGCGTGCAAACCCTTGTTTGTCAATAGTACCAACTCGAGCACCTCCATCTTCATGAATAATCCTTGCATCCTTTGAAGGTCTTGAGCTTGGCTTCTAGTAAATGGCCTTGATGAAATCCATATTGCATCACAAAGTTTCTCATCCACACCACAATATTGTACAACATCTCATAATATAAATGATACTTCATAAATAGGATTTCTTTTTAGACTCATCTAGAATAAATTTTCATATATGTGGTTACAACACTTCTAATGTCGTTTGGCACAAATAAAAGATATGATTTTTTTAGGAATACAACTGCAATTACCCTTCCACTCAAGCCCAGACATCCCTGGCATAGATATGAAAACTATCTTGGCATGATCGTCTAAGACAACATTGTATGAAGACAACCAAATCATCCCCAAAATGACATCAAAATCAACCATGTCAAAGATCACCAAATCTACCAAGATCTTATACCCCATAAAAGTCGCCACACAAAAATAATAGACTCTATCAACAACCACAAAATCACCCAAAGGAGTAGAAATATGAACATGAACATCAAGTGATTCACAAATCATACTCAAATCCACAACAAAAAAAAAATAGGCACATAGAAAATGGTGAAATCAGGGTTATATAAGGATGTATCCATTCGATCATAGACTAGAATAATACATGTGGTCATTACATCAGACACTTTTGCCTCATGTGTACCCGAAAAAAAAACATAGAAGTGAGTCTGACCTCCTGCCTAAGAATTGCCTCAACTGGACTAAGTATTGTTAGCCTGACCATCATCTCGAATATGATGGATACCATCTCTATCTATTGTGTAACCACCCCATCCAAATTGAGGATCATATCTACCATACGAGCCACCTCTCCTACCTGTTGGAACTAAGGCTCGAGAAGCCTGTTGCTGAACTACCTAGTTACCATGTATGAATTTGGGGCACCACTTGACCACACTCATAGGAAACCTTATCCAATGTAAGTCAATATGTTGAAATTAAAAATACAGAGTAACCTTTTAAGTTGATGATTGTTGGCTGACCTTTGACGAACCCTCAGATGAAATCTGCATCGTTGTCTAAATAGAGGTTTTGAGAGTATACTTGAGGATCAACCCCTTAGAGAAGGATTCATTGAAACTATCACCTCCTTCACACTCCTTACATGCTCTACCACTTCCTAAAAAGTTTTATTAGAAGACACCATCTGCAGTGCTGCTAACTAAAGTCCCACGTTCAAACCTTTGACAAATCGTCTGATTTTCTCCCGCTCAGTGGTAAGTAGCTGCAAATAATATCTAGTCAAAGAGTGAATCTGACCTTATAGGTGAAATATACAAATTAAAGGCAGGAGTGTTGACACCCAATTTTGGACATCCACAATATAGATTATTCGTCGAGCTTCTTAAATTCCAAACGATTTGAAATAATTAACTTTATAAAATTTAAAATATTTTCCAAGTCATTTTGTCATTTTTATAATTTTTAAATTAATCGATATAGTCTATAATATTTTGTATATATTTTATGAATATTCAAAAATCATCTCAAAAGATTATGTTTTGTTTAAATATCTTACTAATTAGTTTAGTTATATAATAGTTTACATTTTGAATCAATTAGTTTATAATTAAGTCGATTGTTTTATTTCATTAAGATTAAGAAGCTCATTAATTAATTTATATCAATTCGTCTTATTTAATTTTTAGCCAAATCACCAACTAAACCCAATTTGGCTAAATTATTAACTCTATATGGCTAAATTAAAGTTCCTATGACCATCTCTCCAATTGCAAATCTAACCCATCTTTTGACTTCTAACTTGGACCAATTTTAAAACTCAACATCAGCTCTTTTCCCACAAATTTTCAGGTCCATTACCTTCAGCAACCCACTCCTAATTCCCAAACCCAGCCCATTCCACCCAACAATACATACAAAAAACAACAACGTACGTACAACAACCCAAGCAGTACCCTTGACCCCTGTACATCGCTCTTCTTCTTCTTTGCGAGATAAATTCCAGCAGCATAAAAGGGCGCTCCAGTCCAGCAAATCGAAGCCCAGATAGCGAGCAGCAGCCCATCGCGACCCAGAAACCAGCAGCCCAGCTAGCGTACGTCCCTCTCCCTCACCCTTCTTATCGTTCGTACAAAGAATGTTGGAGAGCCCTTAGGTGTCAAAATCTTACACCTCCTTCGTCCTTGCTCTTCAAATTGAACGTCTCCCCTCTTGTTTCCGTTGAAGAGTTGTACCAGATTAGAGTTGGCAACCTTATCCAGAGGATTTTCAAATTTCAAATAAAGGTTCAGCCGAAAATCCCTCCCGATTTCCCCCCTAAATCGTTTCTTTTCTCCTCCTATATATACTCTTCTTCCTTTAACGTTAAGGAAGGATTCTTTTTAGACACGAATTTACTACTCAAAAAATGAGGAAATTTCATCAAAAGGAAAAAGGATTTATCCTCTAGAACATAGAATTTTTTTGCTTCTTTTACTCGAGTTTGAATCCTTCAGAGCTTTTCAGAATTTGGTCAGAGCTCTCTTGTGGTGTAGTCGTTGTCCAACTCGTCATCTCAGTTGGCTACCCGACAAAAGATAATTTTATGCCTCTTTACGTTCATTCACCGTCATATCTTGTTTAGTAGTTTAAATTTATCATATTGTGTCGTTGAATTCCACTTTGAGATGGGTTGAATTATTTTCATTACAGTTCTATTTCTGTGTGACCTTAGGTGTTCGTTTTGCTGCTCCTAAAATTTTTTGACTGAGATTTGCTTATATTTTTGTTTGGATAAGCAATATAAGCGAATATTTTGTATGTTCTCAAAAGTTTTCTCTCTTAGTTTGTTTTTGTTTAGCTAAATCATAATGTTATTTGCTTACCGATCTTAAATCTTGTGTTCACTGGAGTATTGTTGGTTTGATGTGTAGAACTTAATAGGTCTATTTCTTCTACTGTTTAAGCATAGGTTTTCTTGATTAAGATATAGTTACTTGTGACTTAATTTTTCTTTTGAGTCAACAGTAGAATTGGATATGAAATTTGCTCTTTCTCTAGTTCATGAAAAAAAAATCTTATTTCTTAGCTATATGAATTACGGACCTATATTACTCATGGCTGCATATTTCATTAAGCCTATACCAATTTTCTTAGAATTACATGGTAGAGTTAGTTTTAGTCTTAAGTTGAAATTAGTCTACTAGTCGTTGTCCAGAAAGAGATGCATAATGGTAGTATTTATTCATACTAGTTGTTGCTAATGATTTAAGTTTGTCTTATCTTCCCAATGTCTAAGATAGTAATTAATTATGGTCCCATTCCCTCTCTAATATTAATATTGTTTAAATTCCCTTTAGATGTTAGTCTTGACATCTTGCTTGAATGCACATTTGATTACATTCTAGTGGGGATTAAATTAGTGTTCACATGATCAATATTTTGAATAATCTTGTCGGCTCAATAGTAGAGATAAAAACTTGTCCTTTTTTTTGTTTTGTTATGCCTATCGACTTAATATTTTTCTTACTTTGATATGACTAGTTTAGATGAACTAATTTATATTGTTTATTTTATTCGCATGTGACACCGATTCGAGTTCACTTTGGACTCCATCCTTGCATTTCTTCGAGTTGGATTCATTTGAGTCAACCCCATCGATCCGAACAAAAGGGAAGCTGAAACAAGGCAATTGGAAGCAAATAATGCAGAAAAAGGGGTGCTATACATGTCGATATACACTATTGTATACAGTGTGATACAGGGGGCAAAAATGGCTAGAAAAGCTAAAACGCTACAGCAGTCCAAAGGGGACTAATTGGATAGATTTTGTAACAAAGATAGGCTAAAAAAGGGCCCAAATCATGCAACATTTTATTTAGAGTTTAGGACAAGTTTGGGCCAAGCCCAAGACTTTGAATTTGGGCCAAAGGTTCAAGTTTGGAATTATTTCTTCCTTCCTTATCATTATTTGCTTATTGTTATTTGTTTATTAATTCTAACCCTTTTATTTAATTTGGTTTACTTTAATTAAATTTCCCAAAAGACGAACTATATTTTTATGATTGTTTACTTTAACAAAGCTTCATTTTTTTTCATCAACTCTTGTATTATTATTGATAATCTTTAGTCAAAACTTTTTTATTTATTCTTCAATTAATTACAAATAATTTTTGTGTTTTTATTGACCAAGTTGGATCAAGTCATTATTTTTAAAACGATTCAAATAATTTTTAATTAGTGCAATTTTCTTAAAGTTCTAGTCATTTGTAATTCAAGTCAAATGTTTCTATAAAGGTCCTCTTTTCTTAAAAAATAAAAATAGTTCTTTATTCAACTATTAATCGGATATTGGAAATTGTATTTATGTTAAATCATTTTTTCTAAAAATAGTCAAAGTTATTTTAGTCAAATTGTCGGTCAATCGCAAGTTAGCGGACATTCCGAGGGCCTAACACCTTCTCGGAATGTACATTGAACTTGAACCTTTTTTCAATTGATTTTATTTGTTTAAGTCTTTTGAAAACCTTAAGTTTTTTCTTGATCTTTACCAAAAAATTAAGTGGCGACTATGTTTCTTTTGGAAATTCGATTTCTCTTAAATCATAAGTTTAATCGATTTATTGAAAACTTAGTCATTTTTCTTTTATTTATATATTTCGAGTAAAAGAGAAATGACGACTCTACTGGGGACTTAATTAAGTTCTAACCATAAGATTTGACTTATTTGATTAATTGTTATTAATTGTTGAATTGTTTATTTGTGCTTAATGTGTTTAAATTGCTATAACTGTCATTGCATTTCATGGTATTTCCTATTGTATGTATAGTATATTGAGGATAGTTTCTGCATAATCGTAGCCAGATTTTTTATACTCAACCCTTTTTCCGGAAGGATCGACAATTTATTGGTATGTCATGTGTCCAATGGTTGTCGTGAGTTCCAGCCTAAGTTGTCCACTTGGGTTCCCGGTCTTTCAAAAGCCACTCTTCGTCAACTAGCGTAGAGCAAAACCAAATCTTTAATTTAGCGCATTTTGAACTAAGTTGACCCAATACCTAAGACGTGTTGGGCCCATTAGAAGCCCACCTTTATGTTTATTGGCCCATTGGTCAATAAAAACAATCATGCTTATGTGTTTAAATTTTAAAGGATGTATACGTCATTTGACAAAACATTGTCTCTTAAGGTTGGGAGTTTAAGAGTTTGTTCGAGTCAAAGAAGGATCAAGTTATCAATGCAAACAAAAGTGTGGACATCCAGAGATGACAAAAAATAAGAACGAAGGATTTTCTTTTGAAACATAGTTTAGGATTGTACCCCTGCGTGAGACTGATTATTTTGTATCGCATTTCTCCTATTATATATCCCCATTTAGTTTATTCACAAAGCTTGTATAAATTTGGGTTTCAGGGGCAATAAAATATTTCAAATGACATTATACATCTTTCAAATTGTTAGGCCTACCCTTGGCTCAAAAGGGTCACATATCTGTTTAGAACGCACAATAACTCTTTATGTGTTATAACTGCTTGTGTGACTATGTTGTTTTAGTTGGATATGTTCAAGCCTACTCTTTTTGGAAATTTTCTAGAAACCCTTAAGCATAAATATCAAGTCATTATCAAAAGTGCGTCTAAATACTCTTCAAATCTTTAGTTTCCCAACAAAATTCGAACTTCATTTTTCAAATCTTACATTCTCATATCAGAAAAAGATTCACCGTCTAAAATCGAAAGAGATTCAAGGGTCGAACTACGTAGGACCTGAATTCTCAAGAATGAGATACGTAGGCGCAGCCTTTCGAGGTTCAGTCCCCATTTTGAGAAAAAAAAATTCTTCCTTTTCCAACTCTTGCAAAGAAATTAGAGCTACATCTCAATCAAAAATTAGAAGTACGACAATGAAAGATACAATCGACTTAGCCTTGACTCAAGTCGACATTTCTGATTCACTAATCCCAAATCAAGTAGACAAATACCTGTCTATTTGGTCATATTTTTATATACATGGGCTAGTTTATCTTCAAGTGGAGCAACTTTTATGTGTTTGTGGTCATATGTGTGATATTTTGTATTATTTATCATCTACATAGACTAACACGTTTATCTTTTGAGTTATTTTTCTTTGTCAGGTACTTAGATTGATATGTGTTGATAAGTTGGCTAGTCATCCTTATTTCACAAGATCTAAGACCAGCAAAAAGGAAAGGCTACTATGGGTGATAACAATGACGAGATTGGCCAGACTGATGTTGTAGTGGCTCAGCCTGCCGTCGCTGATCAAAATGAATTAATTATGCAGTTAATGCAACCAATTGTCAAAATGAGGATCGAAATGCAAAGAAGGCAAGATTTTCCTAATCCAATTTTCGCTTTCAACCCTCAAGGAGATGGAAGACCTCCACTTCACTTTCCTCATCTAAGCGCAGCACAGGTTCAGAACCCACCATCTAACCCCGCTCAAAATCCCCCAATCATCGACCTAACTTCCCCAAATCCCCATCATGTCTCTATCTCTTACCAAGCGCAACCTCCTCCTCAAGGTGCCAACCCTCAAACCTTCCCTCCTCATCAAAATGCCAACCCGCAAGCTTGTCCTCCCCCTCAAAATCAAAATGTTAACAATCCACAAACCTTCCCCCTTCACCAAAATCAGCATACCAACCCCCAGAATTTCCCCCAAAATTACCAAGCCCCTCAAAATACCCAGAATCCCTCTATTGCTCCATTCTTGCCTCAAAAGACTACTTTCCAAATCCCAATGAACTCTATGCCAAATGTTCTAAGCTTGATCACTATGAGGAAAGGGATAGCGAGTGGAGGTCAAAGTAAGAGGTCGCCAAGCTGAATATGAAAGAAGAGATCTGAAGGGCTATGAAAAAGTTACAATGCATTCCTGAAGTCATCGATTTGAGTTATGAGGATTTATGCATTCATCCAAATTTGGACCTCTCGAAAGGGTTCAAGGTGCCAAAATTCGACGTCTTCGGAGGAACAAGGAACCCCTTAGCGCACCTGAGAGCCTACTGCGACTAGCTCATGGGAATTGGAAGAGATGAAGCTTTATTAATGCGGTTTTTTAGCCGAAGTCTGAGTGGAGAGGCTCTGGAATGGTTTACATCTCATGAAATAAAACTGTGGCCTAGCTGGAATGCTCTATCTAAGGACTTTATCAAACGATTCGCCTACAATGTGGAGATCGTTCCTGATCGTAATTCCTTAGAAAAAATGAAGCAGAAATCAATTGAAAGTTAAAGAGAATTTGCATATAGATGGAGAAAAGAGGCAGCTAGAGTTCGGCCCCCTATGTCTGAGAAGGAAATTGTCGAAGTATTTGTGCGGGTTCAAAAGCCCAAATATTATGATAGAATCATGTTTCTCGTTGGAGCAAAGTTTGCTAAGATAGTCAAAGTAGGTGAGACTATCGAAGACAGGCTTAAAACTGGAAAAATTTCTCGTGTTGCCGCCCCAATTGAATCTTCAAGACTATTGCAAAAGAAGAGAGAGGATGTGTCTTCTATTTCCTACGCATCTGATAGAAAAAGACTATTCAGAAAATCCTCACCTTACAAAGGTTATCCTCAAGCTCCACAAAATTCATATCCAGCTTGTCATACCCAATCAGTTTATCAAACTCCACCACTGAGTTACCAAATCCCACCTCTAATTACCAAACTCCACCACCGAGTTACCAAATTTCACTTCTTGTTTACCAAACTCCACCGCCACATTATCAAAATACCCATCCATATTATCAAGCTCCATCAATTAATTGTTCGAATATCCAATAAAGTTACCAAACTCCACCCCCACACTACCAAAACATCCCTCCTAGCTACGAAGTTCCACAATACCCAAATTTCCAAATGCCAGCACCAACTCACCAAAATCCTCCAAATTACCGTCAAGTACCTCCACAAAATAATTACAACCCTTCTCGCCAAAATCTTGAGAAGAAACCTTCTAGAGTCTTCACCCCCTTGATTGATAGTCGAACA
The DNA here is from genome assembly GCF_019186545.1 of Solanum stenotomum. Taxonomy (NCBI): domain Eukaryota; kingdom Viridiplantae; phylum Streptophyta; class Magnoliopsida; order Solanales; family Solanaceae; genus Solanum; species Solanum stenotomum. The sequence goes on along the minus strand of NC_064290.1, from coordinate 8,445,389 downwards.
CAACTTTTTGAGAGATTGCAATCGGCTGGCCTTATACATACAATTAATCCAAAAAACATCAATGTCAACTCCAAGTTTTATAGACTTGATCTTCAATGTGCTTACCATTCAAGAAGTGCTGGGCATAATACTGAGGATTGTATCGACTTGAAGCATAAAATTCAAAACTTGATAGATCAAAAGGTCGTCACTCTTCACACGTCCACTCCTAGGGGAAGCTTCAGTGGTCGACGCTGAAATGAAAGCAATGAAACTGGGTCTAGAGTACTGTGTTCAAAAGGGTTATTTACCATTAACTAATGTAACTGATTCATTGATTACTAAAAAGATCCTAGATGGAGTTTGGGATGTTCCTTGGATTGTTACTATACATGTGAACGTGGAGGTGATTCACACATTCAGAGAAGGGTATAGACTAGCTGATTTTTTAACTAGCAATGCTATTCATTCTGCAGGTATAGATACAAAGAGATATTTTCACATACATGAGTTACCAAAAAGAGCACAAGCCATCATTCAATTGGAAAAGATTCAAACCCCAAATTTGAGAATAAAAAAAGATGCAAAATAGAGGCTTTACCACAAATGCACATAATACAAGCAGATACTCAGGGCATGACCTGAACAACAACAAGGAAACAAATTAAGGACAAGGGTATTACATTACAACAACAAGAAATTAAAATCACTCTTAGAGCTCAATAAAGTGGTGAGTACGTTCATTTCTGCTATAAGATTGAGATTAGGGTGCCTACCTCTTTAGATCTGAAATCATATATGGTAGTATTAGCTTCGTCGGAGATACGGAGGAAGATGCTCTAAAATTGATGATGAGCTGAAATGGGCGTCTAAACGAATCTTTCCATAGAGTGATTTGTGTGAGGTCGTCTTTATCTTGCAGCTCTATCTCAGCTAATATTTTTACTCATCAAGTTGAAGAAGTCTTCCTAAGTGTTGAATCATGGCGTCAGTAAGAGCTTTTGATGTATAAGTGATTTCACTCTGAACTTGGATGCGTTGAAGATTTCAGCTGGTCTAGTGGATGCGGTGAGGGCGATCAATTGGCCGGCTTTCCATCAGAGAAGATGAAGCTTCATCTGGAGATTTGAGTAAAGTCAGCTGACCTTTTTGGGGATTCAATGTCCAAATGGGTTTCACTGCTTTGTTATTTAATTTTGTTGTTTCATTTCTCAGGTTTGGGCCTCTTTTGGGTCTTGACCATATATTTTCTATTTTTTTTATTAATAAAACCCACTTTTGAATAATAATAAGAAAAACTCGTGAGCTTCACTTTTAATCCTACTCACTTTTAATATACAACTCCAATATTATTAACGAGTGTTTATTTTTAACACACATGACTCCATTTTTAGCTTAGGTCAACTTTTAACCATGGTAAGTAACATATTTGATATATGAAAATTGTGTGAAAAAAGATAGATCAAGATTATTTTGATAAAAAATTCAGGCCAAATGGGAGATTTGTTAGGGTTTGCCCTTATTATCTATCATAATTAGATCTTTCTTGGTGAAAAGGTTTCAAATATCTTCCCTATTTAGTTAATCCTTTCTTGGAAGAGATGTTTTGAATTTTTACAAAATAGAAAATATTTTCTTCTCTTGCCACCACACAATAACATCAACAATCCGGTTCTTAAAGAGTTTTATGTAGGGGAGATTATTCTCTCAATTCAACCCCAAAAGTTACCTTACGAGGGAAGGACGGTCCAAGTCCATATAGCAAATTACCCGTCCATTCCCTAACCACCGTGGTCCGTGGGACTTTAACCGACTCTAACAAAATAAAACCAAAACCCCTTTACCTATCAAAAATAAATATATAAAAAAAGAAAACAAGAAAACAATTCACTCAAACACCAAATGGTATACTAAAAAAAACAAGTACATATAACTTAATTCCAGCTGAACATAAAGGCACAATTCAGCACACAACAGAGCAAAAGTATCAGTTTCAACAGTTGAAAAGTTAACTTAAAAGTTACTCAGGTCATTGTTTATTGTTTTTTCCTACAAAACAAGTTCACTTCTTTCCCTTAATCTTTGAAATTGTTGTGTTCTGCATTGCAATATTCTTCATAGTTGATACCGTCTTCATTCAGGGGGAAATAGACGTCCATAAACATTGGAATGTAGCACCTGCAACATCCATGCCGTTTCGTGGTCATCCTACAAAGAATATACAAAAGTTTACAATCATACACATGAAGTTGTGAAAGTAGTTGAAAAGATCTATCAAATTTAAGGTCTTCTAAGAAGAGCAGATGAACTCACACGAAGAATGTCCTTAAAGGTGTTGTCAAATAGCTGAGGAGGAACTTGGCGTATGAATGCCTCAGATGGCCTGCATTGTGAAGGTTGATCAAACAATAAATCCAAGAGAGAGATATATGTTACTTATTAAGAAAATCACGATTATACATAAAACTTGAGCAGTAAGGATGAGAATGTTTACCCGATGAACTTGAATACTTCTGAAAGACTAAGAAAACATTGTATCACATACATTAGATGCAGCAAACAAGGTTTTTCAGTAAGTTTCTGTACCACTCGGTACAAGACCTGTACTATCGAGTAGAAGCGTTCAGGCGTAGCACAACAATAGGACATTCCCTTCTCTTGCATCAGAATTTTCATAACTATGAGAGTTGCAACCTGTGTGGATGTACAACATTCATTTCATATGATCCAAGAAACAACATATCACCATAAACCAGAAAAGTCATTCAGAAACACTATTTATAAAACAGAATGGAAAATCAGGAGTTACGAACATATTACATGTGGTTTAGATGCATGCAGGGTAGAGTCAGGGGTGCAGAAGGAAGATCAAAATTATGTTTTATGTATATACAATAGATATTGAATGTCGTTGACTTATTCCTATGTTTACTTCTTTATATTTTAAATGTCTCTTATTAAAATTTGGCTTAGTCCCATAAACTATTGAACTTTATTCCCGTATTCCAAATGGTCATTCGAAATACATGTTTATTCAGGTAATTAACAATAAAACCAAAATACATCATTCTGTGTACCTTAGAACCACTCTGAAGAACGTAGATAAAAGAAACTCATAACTTCTAAGCCTAAAATCATTACATAGCAGGCTAACCTTCCTTGACAGTTCATCGCATAGATCAATGCACTCCAGGCACGAAGGAACCACTTCCGTTTCCAGGAAAAAATGAAGGACCTTTGGTCCATATGGATCATCAAACTGCACCAACAAACAAAATATCAGAATCATGAAGTAGGCACTTCCAAAAATTTGAATAATTCTACAAATGTATGATCAGTGGTCAAATTACGTGTTCTTCTGTTTCTTTTGCTATTTATGGTTTCATATAGTTTGATTATAGTATTATTTTGTTTTAGTACTGTTCTGCTACTATTTGTCATTATTGTTACTACCTATTGTCTCTTGTACTTCCATCACGTTTCTAGACTGTTTTTATCTTGAGCCAAGGGTCTAGCGGAAACAACCTCTCTACCTCACCTCTGAGGTAGAGGTATGGTATGTATTTACTCTACCCTCCCCAAACCCCACTTTATGAGATTCTGTGGCATATGTAAACAACAAAGTATAATAACTGAACACATTCAATCTTGAAGAAAACTGGAAAAACTAAATCCATGAAATGAATGTAGTGACAACAGTGAAGAGAGTGTGTGTATATTTGTTCAAATGGATGGATACCTTTGCTAGGGCACCGAGAACACCCAAGCTGGTGAGCCTCAAATACTCCAAAGGCTTGTCGTCTCCACTAGGCTTGAGAAATGGGTAGAAATAACATGGTATTTTAGCTGCAAAATGAAATTACTAGAAGAGTTAACTGTTTCTCACACAACAGTAAAAACATTTCTTATAGGCACAAAGTTAGAGTTTGAGGTAAACTAGAGCATTAAAAGGACATATTTCCATCGAAAAGAACTTGCAGGCGCATGATCTGCATTCTCACCGCAAAAATGATAATGAAATCGAATTTATCTTTTTGAAAGACTGAAGACATGAAAAAGAGGACTGAAGTGGAAAGAATTTGTTCTTCCACTGACTGTGAAACCTAGTCACCTGAATCTTTCCATATTCGTACAAAAACTTGATTCACTCTTACTAGTCATTTCAATTTTATCATTTCATGAACTGACTTACCTTCTATAAGCTCCTTTCTTGTTTCTGGATTTTTGGCCATAACCTATAGAATATATCCATAAAGGAATAAGGTGGATACATATAACAAAGTGGCGGAAAAGTGGTGTCAAGAAATAAGTAATAACACAATATCAAAACTTCATTTCATGACTGCCTCATCTCAACAGAAGCTTGTTGAAAAACTAATTACAATTGAAAAATCATGTTCACCGAGTATGTTAGTCTTAGAGAATTATATGTTGTTCATACACTTATCAGTGGTATTACTCATAAATAATTTCCTCTTTTAGTTGTATGGCATTACGTTGATATTGATATTGAAATCAACTCTTTTACCTTTTCTAAGAAAATAGCTCACATATACTGATCCACTTACTGAAGTTAATATGCAGTTCTAGGTATTTAATATTGGTTCATGCTAGAAACATGATTGTTATAGTGAAATGTTATTATAGAGAATGATTGTTATAGAGAACATATAAATATAACATAACATGAAATATCGGTTTAGTAAAGATTCCAATTTGAGAGAATTGAAAAAGCACTATTTCGTTTAAAGGTTCTATACAACTGCCCTTTTTCAACGTAGCATTTGCTTGAAATAGTTTCCAGAATAACTGTTTTGCACCTTGTAAACCAACAAGGGAAAGTACACTGTTTAATGGGATATTACTGACCTGAAACAAAGCAAGAGCATTACACACTCGAGTTGACTCCTTCATAGATAGCGTTGGGGGTGACAACTTCCAATACACTGATATGACCTCCTGAAATTCTTAAGACAAACATTATTACGCATTCACAACTTCTTGCACATCAAAACGCGTTCTTTCATCCAGAAACTTTTGCTGCTAGGAACTTCTCTCTCTAAAACAACTTTGCTCTCACTTCTCTCTAAAACTCTACACACCAAAGGTAACTATGCAAACAGGGGAACCCTAACCCCCGGTCCACCTGCTGCACCCAACGGAAACTTGACAGCAACCCATTCTCAACCACAACACCTGTTATTCACAAATCACACCCCTCATCTTTCAATTTCTACTGGAGAACCCAATACCGACAACAATTCGAAGGGGAATTATGACTCACACAAGCGTGCAAACAATCCCAAAACACGACTCCCTCAAAATCAACCCAAAGTATCCTCCAATTTCAATAGGAAAATACAGAAATCAGACGGAAAAAAAGGAAGTATTGTCTATTAACAACATCAAGAGTTGTCTCAAAACATCGACAACTAAAACAATACCTCACAAAATCAAGACAGCTATGGCACACAAATGAAGCCTGCAAATCAGGATGGGAAACAAACCAATCCATCGGATAATAGAGGAAATGAACAGTCGGTTTCTAAACCAACATTCACAGAAGCGATTCAAGCCAAACTATCCAACCTCTATGACAAAACACAGCAAGTTGATATTCAGCATGGAACTCACTTAGGTAAACCTGTGGTCTACTTTTCTGCCGAGAATTACTTTATTAATATAGCACAAGAATGCAAATTTACTCTTATGGAAAGTTCTATAGAGTTAAGCCTACAATGGATGAGATTAGGAGAGTCTTTATTAGACAATTTCAGTTGATTGGGTATTTGAAGATTGCTTTCTTTGATTATCGACATGTCTACTTAGATTTCACTAATGAGGTGGACTATAACCATGTTCTCTTTAAATAATTTGTGGACATTGATGATTCCCCTGTGAAAATACTCAAGTGGATTGCGGATTTCAAACCGGATGACGAAACATCTATAGTCCCTGTGTGGATTAATCTAGTCCATCAATTACCATGGCATCTATTCAAAGTGGCATATCATCTCTAAATTGGTAAGTGATGTGGGAGTGGCCATTGCACCTGATCAAGCCACATATTCTAAGTCTCGTGGTAATGTTGCTAAAGTTAAGGTCAAAATAGATCAACTTAAACCAAGATCGGGTTTCATAGATTGGATGGGTCTGAAGATGGTAAGTGGCTAGACATAGAGTATGAAAAGGTACCAAGTTATTGTCTTTATTGCAAGATCCAAGGCAGAAACAAAGCAATGGACGTCAAGTTAAAGCTCATAAGGAAGAACATAACAAGAAAGAAAGAAAAATCAGACAATGGTTATTCCTTTGTTTGGATTGTTGATTCTACAAGTGTTTTTTCTTGTAAAAGCTGTGTGTGGCACCTCTTCTATCATTTGGCACAAAAAAAATTCCTTTCAAGATATCGTCCCGTTATGCTTAGAATGCTGGAAAATAAAATTCATACAGATGTTGCTCTCACACCCCTCAATGTGTTCTTGCTGCAATACTCATGTAGAGGAAACTACTATGCATTTCTTTGGTAAGAGTCAGATTGCTAATCAAGTTTGGTCTTACTTTTGTTCGAGTTGTGGCATCCCTATTAAATTTGGCAACATTAGACAATATTTTATGTCTTACTAAAACCAAGAATAAGATTCACAAAACTTCCGTACAATGTTTGCCTACTATAATTAGATAGAAAATAATTTGGAAGAACAGATGTAGTGCTAGATTTGATAATACTAAGATGTTGTTAGGACCGAAATAAGCAGGTGTAACGCGGAAGCTAGCAAAGCAAACCTCGAAAGACCATGAGTAAGAAGACAAACGAGAAACACACCAAAAGAGACAGATTTAACGTGGTTCGGTCAATCGACCTACGTCCACAAAGGAGATGAGCAANGATGTGAAGAATGCATTCTTGAATGGAAAACTCGAAGAAGAAGTCTACATGGATCCTCCTCCGGATTTGAAGAAAAGTATGGAACTAGAGTGTGCAAGCTAAAGAAATCTCTCTACGGGCTCAGACAATCTCCAAGAGCTTGGTTTGAGAGATTTACTCAGTTTGTAAAAAAACAAGGGTACACTCAAGGGCAAGCAGATCACACCATGTTCATTCAACACTCTCTTGAGGGAAAGACAACTATCCTGATATTATACTTACAGGAGATGACTTGCCCGAAATGAAGAATTTAAAGGCACAGTTGGCCTCGGAATTCGAGATCAAAGATTTAGGTCAGTTGTAACATCCGGCAATTTGAAATAGCTATGAAGAAGCTTAGAATTGGAAATAGTCATTTTTTTGGAAAGAATTAAAAATCTGGAAATTAAGCTAAGTATGGAAAAAAATGAGTTTTTGGCCAACTTTGAACAGTCATAACTCCTATCTCAGTATGAGTTAGGTGTATTTACAGCTATGTTTGCGAATCCCTTGGAATGATCTTTCCAACGCCGCCGAGTTTGCTCGATTCCGAGTTCGTATGAGTGAGTTATGCCCTTTGGAAGTGGGCTGTTGGTAGGGCATTTTAGTCCGAAATTTTAAGGGTAGTTTGGTCTTTTTCCTAACCATTTCTTTTGGTTATATTAGGGATTTAGACTGATTTTTAGATCAGTCTTTCCCTTTTTAAAAGAGTGAGAGTAAGGGTTTGTGAGTGAAGAGGAGAAGAAGAGGAGAAAGAGAAGAACAAGCAAGGAGATCATCGTGAATTTCGTCGGGGGTGATCCCTATTTAAGGTATGTGAGTTCATAGTGTTGGGTTGGTTCATTCCCCCACACGCCAAACTCGTTTTAAATTCCGAGAAAAGATTGATTGTGTTGTTAAAGTTTGTGGTTGTGGTTGTTGAAGTTGTGGTTTTGTTGTTGAAGTTTCTTGTTGATTTGGGACATGTTTCCGGTTGTGTTAGTGAGTTGAAATCTATTGTATGTTGAGGGGTTTATGATTCTAAGTTTATGGGGCTGGATCCATTGAAGTTAAGGAGGTTTAGAGTTGGAAAAATGAAGGAGAAAAGTCGAGTTTTCGGGGAAAAGGGCTGGGGCGTCGCGCCAGCCAGCGCGCCCCAAAAGGGACTTTGAAGTCCAGCCCTTGGGGTGGCACGTCTCTCAGAGCGCCCAGCAGGCCCCTCTGAAGTTTGAGGGCTGGCGTCCCGCGCCTCTCAGAGCGCCAAGGACGCCAAGTTTTCCCATTAATTTCCCACTTTTTCATACATGTTCCTTGGTAATGTACCTATTTTTTATAATTGTTTTCAACACTCCAAAGTACGTCTAAACGTCAAGAACTCATCAATAAACATGTGATCATAGACCTTGAATCCATAATCCAATTCAAGGCGAGTTAGGATCAAAGTCAAGTGAAGTTAGAAGTCAAGTGAAGTTAGAGCCAAGCTTAGAAGTTAAGAAGTAAGTCAAAGCAAGTCTTCAAAGTTTTCAAGAGTCTTCATTGAAGGTTTTAACTTCATTTTAAGGCTCAAGTTTCAAGTTGAGTAAAGAGCATAGAGTTTCAAGTTGAGTAAAGAGCATAGAGTTTCAAGTTAAGTAAAGAGTATAGAGTTTCAAGTTAAGCCAAGAGTAAGAGTCAAGTGCATTTCTCAAAAGTTATTAGGGAACTAAGTATTCCCAAAGAAGTTTATAAATGTTTTCACATTTAAGATGAGAGGAAACTGAGATTTCCAAAAGAGTTTTGAGCAGTTTGAGTACTAACTCTTTTTGAGAAAAGATGAGTTTTGCGAAAGAGTTTCTAAAACATGATTAGTATGACAAATTGAGTATGTCATCAATGTTTAAACAGTATGGTCCCTAGATATACCATCAATGTTTATGCAGTATGACTTTCCCGAGTCATCAATGATCATATTAAAATATGGTTTTGATATGTTCTTTTTAGAAAGAGTTTTCAAGAGCCTTTGGGCTAAGTTTTGAGTAATTATCTCAACTAAAGAAAGATGTGTTTAAAACACTTATGAGCTAAAGTATTTTTGGGAGTAGTCTTGAGCACCGAATTGGGGGAGCGTTCAAAGAACTCACAGCCCCCATAGAACCATGTAGCCAAACATGAGATTTGACGGGTCATACTTTTTAGATGATCACGTAAAGTTAAGCTAGTAGATCCACTAAGTTAAAGTTAAAGTAAGGTCTTATATCACGGCAAGGTATAGGATGGTCCTTGGGCAACGTGAGGTAAAACGTTATATCACTACTTAAGCATGTAGTGGTGGCTATCGGTTAGAGAAACTCCCACAGGAAAAATTGCATGGTTCCTCGAGGGGTTCTGCTTAGTATGGATGGGGGTATGGGACTTCATTCATGCATTGCACAAGTAGACTTTGAAAGGAAGCATGGTATTTTCATGATATTATAAATATGATTTTTGATGTCATGTTTTAAATAGTTTTGCAAGCTTTATAAATATTGCATATGTCTTATTGCTTTATATTGAGTTCAGTTATTCATGAGTTGAACAGAGCCAAGGTAAGTTCTCTTTTGTATCCCTTTCAAGCTTAAGTTGTTGTTTAGCTGTCCAGCTCGCATACTCGTACATTCCATGTACTGATGCCAGTTGGCCTGCATCTTATTATGATGCAGACGCAGATACCCAGGATCAGCATCCAGCACGCCGTTAATCCAGCTGAGCACTCCAGAGTCAGTGGTGAGCCTCCTTGCATTTCAGAGGACTGCGGGGTCTGTCCCAACATCCATCTCAGTATTATAAAGGCTTCATAGACAGTCAGGCAGTCAGTCAGTTAGTATTGAGTCTCTCATCTCTGTATATATATAAATATTCTATTTTGAGATTCAAGTTGCCTTTTTGGCCAGATTTTATCAGTTAAGTTGTCTTATGACCTTTTGTTGCATGAAGTTTTTCTGTTGAGTTAGGTTTCCGCTGAGTTAAGAAAGCCAGGCCAAGGGTTTGCTTGAGGGCCAGCAATGGTCTTCGAGTACCGGTCCCGCCCAGGGTGTAGGCTCGGGGCGTGACATCAGTTGAAATATTTTCTTGGCATGGAAGTACCAAGATCAAAAGAAGGCATTATGGTGTCACAAAGGAAGTATATACTAAATCTTCTAAAAGAGACAGGCATGAGTGGTTGTCGTCCAACTGAAACACCTATTATCCGATTATTAAATTTTGAAACAAAGAAGGAAATGCAGTTGACCAAAGTCAATATCAGAGACTAGTGGGGAAGTTGATCTACTTATCACACACGCGACCTGATATAGCTTTTGTTGTAAGCTTAGTGAGTCAATTTATGCACTCTCCAAAAGAAGAGCACCAAGAAGCGGTCTACAGGATTCTAAGATATCTTAAAAGTTCACCAGGGAAAGGATTGTTTTTCAGAAAAGGTCAAGATAGAGGCATTGAAAGCTTTACAAATGCAGATTGGGCAGGGTCTGCTGTTGATAGGAGGTCTACATCAGGATATTGTACTTTTATCTGGGGAAATCTCGTGACTTGGAGGAGTAAAAATCAGAATGTTATATCTCGTAGCAGTGTTGAAGCTGAATACAGATCTATGGCTCATGGGATCTGTGAAATGATTTGGCTCAAGAAGATGATAGAAGAACTAAAAAAGTTGTTTGTGTTACCAATGAAGTTGTGCTGTGACAACAAAGCCGCCATAAGTATTGCTCACAATCCAGCTCAACATGACAGAACAAAGCATGTTGAAGTGGACAGGCACTTCATAAAAGAGAAGACTGAAGAAGGGAACGTACATGCCTTTCGTCATAACAAATCAGCAAATTGCGGATATTTTCACAAAAGGCTTCTATAAACCAAACTTTGAAATTCTTGTAAGCAAGTTAGGCATGACAGATATTTACATGCCAACTTGAGGGGGAGTGTTGATTTTTAAATATCTAAAGTGTGATCAGATATGATTTTATAGGATTTAAATTGATCTTATAAAATCATATATGATTTGCTATTGAATAGGTTAGGATATTAGATCAATAAAATCATCCCTTGATTCTCAAATCTGCCAGAATCAAGGGATCTGATAGCTAGTTAGTCAGTTTTCTATACTATAAATATGTATCTCTATGGATGAATAAGATTGTACAATTTTAGTACCAAAACTTACAGAACAGATGTAGTGCTAGATTTGATAATACTAAGATGTCTGCTAACTTTATTATTAAACAGGTGACCAAGACAATGCATATGTTCATCAACAATCTTTTTCCTATCTTTAATACTCCTCTTGGATGGCACGAACTCTGTAGCAGTATTGAAATAGCTAAGCAGGTAATCCAGGTAGTCCAGGAGGAGGTGGAATCATTAGAAACAGCGGTGTGATTGGGGACCTAACCTCTGATAGAGAACAACCAGGATAAACTAAACGATCTACATCAAGGCTAAACCAAGTTTTCCAGTGGGAAAAAAAATATTTTTTGTGCATACTTACAGAGAGAGGGCAATATGGTAGCTCATAGGGGTGGCAAAATGAAAATCCACCCGTTCAACTCGCCCAACCCGTTTAAGTTTGGGGGAATTATTGACCTGCCTATTCATTAGCTCAATCCATTAAAAATTGGGTTGATATGTAACCTGAATTGGCTCATGAGCAATCTTGTCAAAATATTTTTTTAATTTTTTTTCAATCTGATATGTTATATATAGGCATAATAAAGAAAAAAGATAATTTTATTAGGTACTAAATAGTTAAAAAAAAACAAATAAAATAATTAAGCTTAGTAAAATTGGGTTGGTTTGAGTCTTGACCCGTTATATAACCCATGACCTAACCCATTTTGACCCAATCCTTTCACTCAAGCAAATTTGGATTGGATTGGGTCTTGACCCCATTGTTGTCTTAACCCATCAGGACACATCCAAATTAAACCCAACCCATCCAATTGTCACCCCTAGTAGGAGAATCTACTAATTAGAATCTCATAATAAAAAATGTTAGTTTGCTACCTGCTTCTATCTGGGCTTTGTTGAGTTTGGATCAACAAGGAATTCCTAACTTCAGGTTTAAACAAAGGAATAGTTATATATTGATACTGTCTCTGTACATAGCATCCACGTGTATATGTGGTAATTATCCTAGGAAAAATGTCATGCTCTTTAAGCTGATATTTTTGTCAAATATGAGCAAAGAGATGGTTTACCTCATCTTTTTTCTTGTTCAGGAGTATATGGTCTATGTCCCCCTCCATATACTTGTTTTCTTCTTTAATTTACAAGTTGGGGACAATGCCTAAACCCCCACAAGCCACCATCGTGGACTTTTGAGAGAAAAAAACGTGTTCTTTTCAAAATATGTTGAAGATATAATTAAGTAACTATGAATGTATTCTTTCTAATCATTTAAACTTTTAAATTAGATGATCACATAATTTAACATGTATGGTATCGAACATTTTCTCTCTGTAACATTTTAAACATTTAGTCTAGAGGTCAAAAAATTCTAGCATAAACTCTAAAAAAAATCCAATTTAAGATTATACAACAGAATATAAATCTGCGAAAATTAAAAGAGGTATACCAGCAAAAGCATGTAAACTACATTGAAGGTGTTCCACAGCAATGGAGCTAGATCTTCGCATGTATCTCGCTTCTAAAATATATAACAAAAGTCACCAACTCAGAATCTAACAACTACAAGCACTATAAGCAATTTGTGTTTTACTAAGGTTTTGGAAAATGTTTTTTTTAGCTTTCAAAAAATAGTTTGATTCTACTCAATAATATTTATTTTTTACCTAACAGCTTGACCAAACACGTCAATTCTCTAGAATAAGCTCTTTCTTCAATTAAAAAAAAAATACTTTTGATCAAGGTAGCTTGGCCAGAGAAGTGATTTAATTTTCACTCAATTATTTAAGTTATATGAAAAAAAAAATCAAAATGTTCTTTTCTTGAGCTTATGATAGCTGATTTAAGGTTAGATAATTTATATTTACTGGGTGCTTGGTTTTGTGTTGGGGGGATCCTTGGGGCCGATGTACCCCAATCTCGATTAGTCCTTAAATCAGTCTAAAACAACTCACTAGTTGGATGTTTTTACTTCAATTCAGCTAGTCCACTAACCTGGTGGATTAGACTAACCTATAACGCCAAACAAAAAAAGGGTTTTTTTTTTCTTCTATAGGTATAGAAATTGGATGGATAGTCTTTATCAGGCTTAGTGAGTTTTAGGGGTTTCAAAGAGTATTGAGCATCTTTTTAACAAAATTCATACAAATTCGGTCAAAACATATGATTTACATACATTTTTTATTGTATAGAATTTGGTTAACTTACGTACAACTTGCGTACAAATTTTGTTGTGTACAGATTTGATTAAAACATACAACATAACTTATATACAATTATGTTGTTGTATGTATTTTATTTGTTGTTGAATTTACTATGTATGTCATGTGTATTTCATTGTATACAATTTATTTATTTCTTCCTCGTCAAGTTTCAATATGAAATTTCAATGAAAACCAACTCTCTAATTAAAATTTTGATACAAACTCCAAAGGATCAATAGTTTGCGGGAACAACTCAACCGGAATAAATAACAATTTCGCGAAAAATCACTTTGATTTCAAAGCTTCAAAACTTTTTAATGATTGTCAATGAAGTTTTTTAATAAAGTTATTGAAGCCTAAAATTGAGAAAATTGAAGTCCTATTCCATTGATAAATAAAGTTAATTTTTGCAATCAAATGGGAATTTCCCTCATATTGATAAATAATTTTATAATTTTACTTGTATATCTTAAAATTCACAAAAGTACTTGTACTCATCATCCTACAACAATAAAAGTATTTTTTTTTTTGTTGAAAAATTTAGTTGATTGTATTCATGTTACTCAAGAATTGCATTAATAATCTGTCTAGTTATAGAAATGACATTCCTAATTTTTATTATGGACAAAATTAAATAAATTTCTCTTTTTAGAAAAATTGAAATGCTTACCCTTAGGCTAGCTTGCGAACCACTTAATTAGGGCTTGTATATGCCCATTTTGGTACATATGATATATCTAATAATATATAACACGAGAAAAATAATCATATGAGTGATTTCTACAAACGAATAGCAAAAATTCATCCAATGTGAAATTTAATGGTCTTTTAAAAATAGCATATAAAAACAATCACAGATCTATAAATTCCTTTGCCTTCATATCTCAAAAATGCATAACAAGCACATATATAGAAAAACTAACACGGACATCAAATGTATACAAATGAATAAATAAAAATGTATATAAAAAAAAGCATTTGAAACATTTCATATACCTTGATGAGTTGATACATGACTTCTCCACGAAGATTACTATCATGGAGTAACAACACCAATTGATTTGGAGTGAGACCATCTAAGTCATGAGAATTTTGTTGCATATCCGCATGAGAAGAAGAAATGTTGCATAGCGATGATATCAATGCAGAATCCGAAAATGGTGACTCTGGTAGATTCTCCATAAAAATTCGTAAGGGAAAAATTTTTCCTTTTGATTTTTTTTCAAATGAGAAAGAAGACAATAAAGAGAGAAATGCTTTGACTCTCTTTTAAAGGTGAAAGAAAAAAGAGTTATTTGGTCAATTCTTTGAAAGAAAAGTAAGTAGGAGATGGACAAATTTATAATTATATTTAATTTTTTGGCTTATGTAGATTCTTACAATTAGGGGGGAAAAGTTATGTCTTACAGTAGTATTTACTATTCAACCCCTTCTAAATTAAATGACACTCCTTTTATTTTTGACCAAAATGGATATTATTTTATGCAGAAATTTAAGTTTTGTATGTATTGGGTTTTAAAAATGTATGAATGGAAAATAATGGGTTGTGATTTTTTTTAAGAGTTGTAACTTTTTTGAAAGGTTGTGATTTTTCATTAAGGTTACTTTTTCGAAAAGTTGTGATCTTTCCTATAAAGCACAATAAGCACATGTTCATATTATCCTTTGTTGTCTATAAATAGAAGAGTTTCCTCTCATTTTTCAGCAACGGATTTTCTAAACTTCTTCTTATTCTGCATAGACGAATTCTAGTGTACTTTACTGTCTTTGAGTGGTTCGCTGACACCCGTGGTTTTAGGTACCAATAGACCGGTGGTAAGATCTTTCTATCCTGATAGAATATATTCCATTAACCTCGAGAACTTGAGGGAAATAATTTCTTTAACGACACATTGTGCATTCAGTGGGCTCAATTTTTTTCTTCTCAATATTGTTTTTATTTTGTTGCAGACTATACTTTCTTTATTGGTTTTAACTTTTTGATTCTAAAGCATATATTCTTTAAACTTTGTTGTATCTTACAAAGTTTTGCAAAGCTATAATTCGAGTCCTTAGTAATACAGATAAACAACGGTATGTAATCGAGTAAAATAATATAATATTGTAATTTTAACAAATGACTATGTTACAAATGATTAATTTTCGGAAAATTAGAGATTCTAATTGCCATCCTCAATTACATCAATTTCATGATAGCCAAATAAATATTTGACTAAACAAAGAGTTATATTATATAATTGCACTTACACTTAAATTCAATTACAAGATATTCTTCCAAACATTGAAAAGTAACATCTAAAATTATATTCTTACAATTTATTGTTTAAATTTGAAAAGATGGACTAACAACAATGCCAATGTCCCTGCCTTGAGAATACTTGATGTTGGTATCCCATACTTTCCTTTAGCAAAAAAGCCCTTCAAAAATGCCCAAAATACAAAAACAATCCACATAATGCATATAACTTCTCCTAATCCCCATTCAATATTATTCCCTTTCTTAAAATCCAACACTCCAATAAACAAGGCACTAAGATTCAATAAGAGAATTGCAGTTCCAGGCACAAAAATTGGAGAATCATCAAATGTGAACCTTCCAATATCAGAATTTGTGTCATTTTGGTCTTTTTTTGTAATTTCAAATGCAGTCTCAGAAAATCCAAATAATTTAATTGTAACACTTAGAATACCAAATAGCCATGCACTCATAGCATTAACCCTCCACATTCTTTGATTGTTCATCCATGCTATTATTGGTTCATTTGCTCTAATATACTCTGATAAACCATATAGATTGTAGATAATAGAGATTAATGCTGGTATAACTATACTTGGTTCATTTGCCTGCATATATACATGTAACAAAATTTTGTAGTCATTGTTGGTATATACTCAATATATAACATGGGTATAATCATGTACACTTTGTTTATACAGTAATTATATATTAGTTGTACACTATAATGTTAAATATGTATAATATTTATGTTAATATAAACAATATATACATTTATTGGTTAATTTGGTGGTGGTTACACAGTATAGAAATCTCGATTTTCTATTGTGAGTTTCGTTGAAAAGTTGTGTAGTGTAAAATTTCCTGAAAAGATATAGGGAGATTGACCAAATATATAAGTGTTGAAGGTGTGTGGTCTTAAATGTTTGAACTTACTTCACTACAACAAAAACAACTTTTAGCGGCAATAAATATTGACATTAATAAAGAGTGCTAAAGTCTTTACCGGCATTAGTTAAGTGCCATTAGAACCAATGTCGCTAAAGGCATTAGGGACATATACGAAGAGTGTTAATTGTCGCTAAAAATACATATTTAGCGGCAATTAATTCTTAATTGCCGCTAATAATATTTTTTATGTAGTGCTTGTCTTATAGGAAAAACTTCAATCTTAATAAGTTTTGACTTTTGATAGGGAAAACTTCAATATTATAAGTTTCGACTTTTGACCTAGAATGTTTGTATATAGAAGACATAGGGGATTAAATGTTCAAGACCACCCATTTTAAATATTCTTACCTGGGGTAAAAAGTGGGAATTGGTGATGAGGCAATATGCAGGCAGAATAGCATAACAAACTTCAAAAATGGATCTCAGGGCCCATAATTGGATCTGCAAATAAGCCATGCATTGTCTCAATTGAAGCTTCCCAAAAAGGGTTCCAATAATTGGGCTTTTACTGTTAAAGAGAACTTCAAAAAGCCCAGTAGCCCATCTTTTTTGTTGGATCATTGAGGCAGGCCCAGCTGCAGGTGCACATCCAAGAAAGGCAGGCGGGTCGGGTAAACAGTAGGCGGATTTCCAGCCTCTTGATTGGATAAAGAGTCCAGTAAGGACATCTTCTGTTACAGTACCATATAGCCAGCCCAACTGATAAATAGTACGATGAATTAGCGTTTGACTATAGATTTTACGAGAAAAAATGAAATTCTTATTTAAAATATTTATTTATCATGAAATTTAATTATATTCTAAAAATATGATTTTCAAAAACTAGCTTAGACCAGTTTTTGGGACTTTCACTAAAAAAACTTAACAATTTAGCTTTTAAAATTTAAAGTCAAACTTATTTAATCAATCTTCTCATCAAATGTGAAAAAAATATGTCCAAACTTTTAACCTCCACTTGTCCTAAGAGCAAAACCTTCAAATCAAAAGCCAATTTTTAAAAATTTGAAATTTTGCCCTTGTGATAATAAGCAAGGTCAAAAGTTCAAGACAACTCCTTTAAAGTCATTATTATAAATCACCTGATAAGAAATGAATTTAAACATTAACTCAACTTCAAATTTCATTAAGTAAGAATTGTATCATACCATACTAAAGAGACCATTTATTGGGACTGCAAAATACTTATTATTATTTTTTTAGTTAAATGAATAGTTAAACCATTACTTATAAAAATGAATCAATAATTACCTTTTGACCCCAAGCAGTGCCAAATTCAAATCCACAGCTTCCAACTTGATGTGCTACCTCAATGGAACTTGAGGGACAATCAGAATTGAATTGCTCGATAATATTTGATCCTTCTAAGAGAGTCTTAGCAATTGATGTTGATAACTTCTCTGACATTCCATAAGTTTTCTGTATATACTCATCCTTCAATTCTCCTAATTATCATCATGAAATTAACATGTCTTACTAAAATGTTAAATTATGATTTTTCAATTGTGTCAATACAATAAGATAGATGCATGAATCGCTATGTGGTTTTATACACCCTAAAAACGAATGAATACGTGCCTAAATGAAAAAAAATACGATAGAAATAAAATTTGTAAATGAAAGATAAGCTCACGAAAACAATAAGATCATCAACATAAACTATAAGATATATACAGTGCCATAGCTACAGCCAATCAAAGGGTGTCAATTTGACACCCTTTGTCGAAAAATTACGTTATATATACATGTCAAATTCTACATTTAAAGATATATATTTAAAGTTGAACACCCTTGACAAAAATTATGTCTTTGGCGCAGTGGTAATGGGTGTCCATTTGAGTGAAAGAGTTCCAGGTTTGAACCCAAAATAACACAATATTTTTTGTTTTATTCTGACAGTCACAAACCATTATTGTTGGACACCCTTAATAAAATTTCTGACTCTGCCACAGAATATATAGACTACTTATAGGTTAAACCGGGCATAATGTTAAACAATATTATATGAGGATATGTGGCATAAACCGTTTTTCTTACTAGACATAAAGCGTAAGTTTTCCATTTTATAAAATATACCATTTGAAAATTCATATATTTAAAAACTAAATAACAAAATCTTATAAGGCATAATAGTTAATAATTTAAATTATTTCAAAATGTCGCGATAATCTTTTAATTTTATTTGACTCTCCAAAAAATAAATGTGTCCAATAAAGTGGAGCCAATAATATTTTTTTTTTATAAAAAAAAAGGTTAGTTTGCATACCTGCAGTTATTTTTTCATATGGTGACGAGCCATATATAACTTTTCGTCTATGGAAACATCCCGATCCTTGATAAAATGGCCCTTGAATACCACTAACTCCTCTTCCAAAATACTATAATAAGCAAAAGATAAATATAATATATTAAATAATTAAAAGGCATAAGTTATAAGTATGTCCTTTAACTTAGCTTCAGCTGACATCTATATCTCCCCAACTTTGATGTGTACAAGTGGATACTTAAACTTGTATAAAATTGAACAAGTAGACACAGGTGTCCTACATAACACCATACAAATAGAACGCCACGCAGGACACAAAATTGCTATGTAGAAAGTCAGATAGGACGAATGTGTCTCTTTGTTCAATTGTATACAAGTTTAAGTGTCTACTTATGCACAATCAAAGTAAGTAAACGTAGATATCAGTTGAAATCAAATTAAAAGACATATTTATGTATTATGCATACAAAATCTATAATGATCAATGAAAGTTTGGTCTTAGAATCTAGTTAACAAATATTTTTTTAATTTATTATTTGAATTTACCTCGTGTAAAACTTTTAATTGATTTCCATAAGGATCTTCTTTCAATCCATCATAAAAGAATTGTGGAAATTGAACAAAGCCACAGTCTATCTCATCCTTAGCACCAAGAAAATAACACATGGCATGTAGAACAACTTGTGGGTTATTTGCATACATGTCACAATCCACATTTAGCATGAATGGTGCATTTGTCATCACTCCAGATACTCTAGTCTGTTTATAATGCACAAAATAAAATATGTACAAATTAATAAAGAGCAAAAAAAAAAAGGAACATTTATTTGATATTTTTTAAAAAAATGAATTAACTTTAAAAATACGTTTGATTATAAAATTTCGAAATTCAACGGATCTAACCAGAACATTCATGGCGCCAGCTTTGAATTGATGTGGATGTTTTGGTCGCTTCTCTCTAGAGATGTACACAAGATGAGGCAATCCATCAGCAACACCCTCCTTGTTCTCCAATATAACCTTCACATTAAATTATATGTTATGCATTTACAAATATTGTAAAATATTTTGTAATTTAACTTGTTATAATAAATTATTTATTTTATTTGAAGGATAATCTAGCTAGTATTATTGTGAAAGTTCTAAAGAGTATTAAAAACATTATTGAAGATTTAAATATATTTAATAATAGTGGTTGAATATGAATTTTACTTGAAAAATGATTGAACCTTGAAATACTTTACAAATTAGTTTTCAACTACAAATTCTCCCAAGCTAAATTTGATATAACGGAGAAAATTGTAAAACAAATATTCATTATGTTTCAACTTTGTCTGTCTTACTTTTTCTTTTAATTTAAACAAAATGTTTGTTTTTCTTTTTAACAATTTTGAATTTTAATTTTCCACATGACATGTTTAAGACTGCAAGACTAAAAACTATTTTATTACATTCTATATAAATATTTTTAGCGTCAGATTATATTAATATTCAAAAATCTTTTTCACTTTTTTAAGCTCCGTATCAAGTTAAATCAGCAAATAAATTGAAATGGAGAAAATATCAACTAGTATTCATGTCCAAACGGCAGCCGTTAAAATCGAAAAGCTATTGGACATATATTGTCTAGTTTTAATTTGAGATTTGGAGGATATGAAAAATAAAAGGAATTCTTTTCGCAAGGATAAAAAAATGTCAGTATAAAACAGAAAATGAATTGTTGCAATTGAAGTTGACTGAAAATGAATAAGTAAAGAATATATATACGTCAAAACATATTAAATTTAGATCTTACATTATATATAAACAATTTTGTAAGGTTCGATGGGACCCACAATAATATTATGACCATATATCATCAAACTTTTATTGAATTTAGGGAACAGGGCCTAATATACCCCTCAACTTTGTCATTTAGAGTTGATATGCCTTTGTTATGAAAGTGGCTCATATATACCCTTACCGTTATACAAACGGCTCACATATACCCCTACCGTTACAAAATAAGCTCACATATACCCTTCATTTAACGGAAGTGAAAAAATTAGTTTTAAATTTATATTTTTGACTTTTAATTTTCTTAAAAATTAGTTAGGGGTATATATGATTCTTCTAGCAAAGTTCAAGGTATATTTTAATCTTTTTCATACATAAATTATTTTTTGACTTCTTTGATTATAATTATTTGAGTTTCTTATTCTTATTTTATTTTTTTTCTTTCATTCCTTAGTGTAAAGAAAAAAATTTAAAACTATTTTTTTGTGGCTATATTATTATTTAAAACTATTTTTTTTTTGTCTATATTGTAATTTGAAGAAACAAATTTGGTCATCTATAATAAGTTTTACAAGAATATTAGTGAAACATAAATAAATTTGACCATCAAAATAATAAATTTAAATTAGTCATTGAAACAAAAAAAAAGTAAAAAAAAAAAAATGTTTGAGGAGGATTAAATATACTCATATGGAATTATGTTTTTTTTTTTTAAATAATAAATATTAAAGTAAAATTAATTTTTTTCATTACCGTTAGAGAAAAAGGGTATATGTGAGCCATTTGTAGATAAGTAGGTGTATATATGAGCCACTTTCATAATGAGGGGTATATCAGCTCTAAATGACGAAGTTGAGGGGTATATCAAACCCTTTTCCCTTGAATTTATATGATGAAAAATAGGAATAAAATCAAGCATGTTGATAGATATTTTAATTATATTTACATGCCTAGTGTTAAAATACTACAAACAAAAATGATAGGTGGCAACTTTACAATGGAATGACTAAAAAAGATTTTGTAATATTTGAAATTAGAGAGGAAATGAAAACTTTCCAAAGAAAAACAAAACATACATCTTCTCTCTTAGTAATAAGTTAGATTTAAAATATCATTTTATCAAATAAATAAAATGATTTATAACTACACAAATATATATGATTTACTTTAGATCATAAATTTCAAAAAAAAAATATATTCTTATATTTCATGTTAAATTAAAATATATCACATAAATTAGGACGAAAGGAGGATAACTGAAAAACCTTTATAATGGTCGGATGATTTTTTTGTTGGATATTTGAGAAAACAGCAAAATCTCCAGCAAAATCAAATGTCTCTGGTTCTTGAGTACTTGCGTCTTCTATCTTTTTACACAACTGTTTATATTCATCCTGCAATTTCCAGACAAAAATTAGTTTACTTTATATAGTACTCCTTGCAGGTATCTATAAAATATTATATAATGATTGTACCAATTAAAATTTATATGAAAAAAATAAAGATTAAAGTTCCCTATTTTTATTGTGTAAAAATCCTATTCTTGATTTATATTTACATTTTAAGAGGCGGGATAGACTGAATTTGAGCATATAAAAAATTACTTGGCCTAAAATGACTTGGACACGCATAAACATACTAAAATACGTGTCTTAACTCAACCCCCTCACTCCTTACTAAGTTTCACTTAGTTTATTTGTTCTTGCATAATTTTTGAGTACATAAAAAAAAATAAAAATTATTATGGCTATGAATAACCTATCAAATAAAAAAAAAGCGTTTTAATAAGATTACTCATGACTCAATTTAGCTTCATATAAGCTCATATTTTTCTTAGAATGAAAGAGTTTTTATGAGTAAATAAAATAATGAAAGCATTAAATAGCAGTGATAAATTATATTTAACTCTATTTATTTATTTTATTTAGAAATTATATAATATGCATATATACCTTCATTCTTGTCCAATCTTGTTGAAACTCTTGTGAACTATCTTGTGGCGGTGATGAGTTACCACTAAAATATCGAAAAGGGGCTCTAAGAGCAATATTATATTTCTTACAAAAAGGAACCCAAAGTTTAGCAAATTTTGATGCTTCAACAAGTGAATAATACGTAACAATTGATGCACCATCGTCTGAGACATAACAAGCTAGCTTATTAGCCGGATAATCCACCGCTAACAACGATAACACGGTGTTTATCGTTATGAGAGGCGGTTCTAGGACGGAATCTGCTGTTGTAACAAATATATCCACAGCTGGAAACTTCGAAGTCCTATATAAGATTATACAAAATAACAAAATCTTATATTAGATATATGTACGTAGTAGATATTAAAATCTAAAAATTGGTAAGTGATTTATACTTATTAAGGAGATTCAATAATATATAGAGATAAGTTTTAAAAACACACCTAAACTATACCCGTTTTTTGAGTTTCATACCTAAACTATTGAGAGTGTGAGTTTCATATATAAACTATCACTTTTTAGTTTAAGAAACACACATCTCTCTTTTATACCACTCTTATCATGGTGTGTGTAACACACTCTCTCTTTTATTTTAAAAAAATTATCACATCATACTCCACATGGACAAAACATTCAACTTTGACAAAAATTAAAAAATTATTATCCAAAAAAATAATATTTCGTTAATAAATAAAATGTAAAATATGTTTCTTACCCCACTCCATCACTTCCTCTCTCACCCCCCTCCCCCAACCCCGCATTTTTTAAAGTTTTTTTTGTTTAAATTTTTTTTATAAAGGAATTTATTTTTGTTTACTTCACCTCCCTCTCCCCCCCGCCCCCCCAAAAAAAAATTAATTTGGATATTATTTTATTTTTAAAAAAAAATAATTCTACCCACCCCACCTAACTCTCTGCTTCCAAATTTTTTTCTCATTTTGTGTTAAATATATACATATCGAAAATATTTTTTACTTGCCGTCGCAAGACATTTTTTAATTTTTTACTTATTTATGTTATACTTGTTACACTAGTAGAATTTTTTTTCTAAAAATATATGTACGTACATATCTAACACAAAATGAGAAAAATGTAAAAAAAAAGAAAAAAAATTAGGAGTGGAAGGTTAAATAGGATGGGGTAGAATTATTATTTTTTAAAAAATAAAACAATATCAATTTTTTTTTGGGGGGTGGGGGAATGAGTGGGTGGCTTTTTTTGGAAGGGGGGGGGGGGGTGAAGTATGAATTTTAAAAAAATATTTTTTACAAGATTTTTTAAAAAAAATGGATGGGGGATTATGCGGGGTACGTGGAGGAGGTGGTGGAGTGGGATAAGAAAAATAATTTAATTTTTTTAAAAATATATTTTTTATGAATAGTAACACTTTAATTATTAATTTTTAATTAATATTAATAGTTTATTATTTAATTTTTGTCAAGGTGAAATATCTATGTGGAATGCCATGTGTCAAGTTTTTTTTTTTCAAATAAAAGAGAGAGTGTATTACCTCAAACTAAAAAGTGATAGTTTAGGTATGAAATTCACACTCTCAATAGTTTAGGTATGAAACTAAAAAAAAGGATAATTTAGGTGTGTTTTTAACACTTATCTCTAAAATATATATATACATATACAAAAATTATTTTATGGGACATATTTTTAAATGAAGAGGTTTCAATTGAAGCCCTTCATATTAGGTAGCTCCACTATTGCTATAAGGTACTTCAAAGATAACTTCAAATAAATATTTATAATAAGTGAAATCAGTAATCTGAAAGAAGAGAAGCGACCTATATTAACGAGCAATGATATTTACATATAAATTAAATTTAAGAGTGACGTTAAATTCTGCAGGCATATATACAAGTTTAGTAGAATTCAATAACTTCGACTCATGATTTGCTTTTAATAATTCATTTAATATATAAAAAGGAATTTAATAGCTAGCTTTTTTTAGCATTCAAAACTTATTAACTCAAAATTCTATCTCCGCAGCGACTGACTATATATCAAGAGGAAGTTTGATTGTGGTACCGTTCCAAAAGGCGTAGAGGATATGTTGTTGGTTCAACTTGATTCCATTTTGTGCTAACGGTGAGAATCCAAATGAAAGTGAACCATGATTCACATATAAGAGCCAAGAGCCATTGTAAACCATGAAATTTTAGAGTGAGGAATCTATAGGCCAAAAGTGAGAACAAAAGGAAAAGAATGAAGAGTTCTATTACTCTTGATATATAGTTTTTTCTATACTTAATTTCATAAAGAGGAATAGAAGAAGGTGTTTTGGGAGCCATTAATAATGGAGAAACAAGATACACAAAAACTACTACTTATTGGAAATGAGTTTTTCCCTTTATTTGCTTCTCAATGTTTACATATATTTATAGATAGTACACTACGGGCTAAACGTTGTGCTAGGGCGGTACTAAGCTTGCGTTTGAATATGTAATTTCATACTATGATCGGCACAATAATATTTATTTTTTTCTAAGTAATTAATACTAGCCACTTAAAAGATTGTACTCTATTGTACAATTGTTTTTTAAAAAAATATTTGTTTATAACAATATCCCCACCTTATTTAGTAGAAAAAGAATTTAAGGGATTTCATGAATAATTTTTTCATTTTCACTATTTTATTCAGGGACAACTAGTCTCGATATTATCATTCCATGATCTAGTAGGTATAAAATTATCCTAACTTTGATGTTTAAGTTATACGTATCATGTTTTATAGTCAAATAATGAATAAAATAATATTAAATTTTTACTTTAAAAATATTTATATTTGTACAACGTACTAAGAGTTGCTTTTATTTAAGTGAAATCAACACGCTTGGGTAAGAATAAAAGAAGCACATCAGAATTGAAGAAGTTGATTCGATAGAATCAGGATCAACGAAAAACGATTAAAAAAAATCATTTAGAAGCATGATCTCCTATCCTCTCTCTTTCTTTTGGAGAGAGATGGAATCAATTATATACTTAATAAAGTTGATTTAATACGTCTAAAGGTTTCTTAATTGCAACTACATTCTAATTAATCACCTATGTACATTTTAAACAAGGCTCAAGTCTTACACTTGCTCTTTCTACAGAACAAAAATAATTGATTTTCATGCATATGATAAATTTAATTTTGTAACATAATTGTTATTTGTAATTGTGTTTTAAAGAGAAAAAAAAACAATAATTTCTGAGTTTCTTTCTATGACAAACCTAAAAGCACTATTTTATAAACGGTAATCTTTATTAATCTCTTTTAGTAAACCCAAAAAAAAAATAAAAAAAAAAATAACAAGGTTACGGTCTAGACTCTAGATGTTCACTTTTTTCACAATAATATATTTTTTTACAAAACTTAGCTCTCCTAAATTAAACCACCAATATAATTTATATTGTCTAACTTCAATTTTTATTTTTATTTTTTCAAAAAAAAAATAGACAAGCAAACTCTTGTTTCTAGCCTGTCATGAATAAGTGGTCTTTATACAACCATCAATTTGAAGAACGGCATGCCACACAATATATGGTTAATTTTTTTTAAAAAAAAGAAAAAGGACATAAAAGTGAGGGACCATTGTGGGAGAGTTGGCAAAATAGTCACTCTCCAAACTTAATTGAACATCAAGACAAAAGTCTTGAATAATTTGTGGTATATCCACTATTAATGACATCATCCACATGCCCTAATTGGCACATACAAAAGACCTCACTAAGTTTTCATATCTCCACTTTGATCCCCTCTTCTTTTCCAACTAATTTGGAATAATATATATCTATTTGCATTTGTTAAAAATTATATTAGAAAAAAAGAAAAAAGCCAAACAAACAGGAAAGAAGAGCAGCTCATTTTGCTGCTGTCGAAACTGATGATTCCGGCGAGTTTTTCAGCCAAAATATCATTTTCAAGGTAAAATCATCATCATCTCCTACTCCATATTCATGTTTACTCCATTTTCTTTCAAAAACCAAACTTCAAAATGATTTTTCCTCCATTTTAGAAATTTGAGAAATGTTCCATAATAAACACTTGATAACTCATTATAGATACATTTTAGCAGTTTAAAAGCATTAAAAATTTGTTTCGCCATTGCAGGAGCTGCATTTTGTACCACAATCAGTCGTGTTTCTGTACGGATGTCAGACTTCATCGATCGTTAACGACTGATATTGTAATCTAGTATATATCTTTGTAGTCTATAATGGCAGTAACTGAATTTGTTGTTACTGGTGGTGATTATATGGGAGTATGAGAGGAGACTCCTAAATGCTGGAATTGGAAATCTTTTAGTAAGACGACAGTGCCCATTGCGTTGCGTCGCAATGGTTCATATGACGATATGATTGCAAGCGTAATTGAGGCCGGTGAGTTAACTTGCGAGTCAAATGACTTGGTGATTAGCTATCAAATGAATAAGAGGGGAAAAATACATCCCAAATTCATAAAAAAATGATAGGCACGTGAGCTTGTACAAGTTAGATATTGGTATCTAGGCCTACATTGAGGATAAACGTTAATGTGAGGCCTCCAATTGAACCAAAGAATTCATTTAACGACGACAATGATTCGATTGGAAATGAAAGATTGGGTGATCATTTAAAGGAGAGCTTGGGTGATAATTCAAATGAGAGTTTGGGTGATCATTCAATGAATATACATGATGATCCAACTAATGTGGAAAATCAGCTAGTAGATGCGGAAGATCCCGAACCCGAATGTTGTGAAGAAATGCAGGTACAAAAGGAATTGGGATTACAATCCAATCATTCCTTCTCCGATGGACCTATTTTATGTGTAAACCAAACTTTTAGTAACAAGAATGAGCTGCAATTGTTATTAGTCGAAGCGGCGGCAAAAAAGTTTTTTAATTTTGCTACTATGAAGAGTTGTACTAAATACTTAAAGGTGAAATGTGTATCTCGCAATTGTGCAAGAATGTTGCGGGCGAGGAAATATGAGTGTTCGGATAGATTTTGTATCTATAAGTACATTGGCGAACATAGTTGTGGCATTGAACATGCCAACAGTAGCCATAGAAAAATTTCAATCAAAGTGATTGCTTCACTTTGTGTAAATTTGTATCGTGATGGCAAGGGTCCAAATGTTAAAGAGATTCAAAGATCTATGTTAAATTCTTTTCATTGTAGTACAAGCTATTGAAAATGTTAAAAGGGTGGTGTGGTTGCTAAGGAAATGGTCCGAGGGACTACGGAGAACAGATATTCATGCATACCGACTTTTTCTTACATATTCAAGACACTTAATGTTGGTTCTAGTTATTGTCTCATGGTAAACAAGGATATTCATAGGTTCATGTATTATTTCTTGGCATTTGGTGCTTGCATTAAAGGATTTACCCACATGAGAAAGGTATGCGGTTGATGGCACTCATTTACATGGTAAATACGAGGGCGTGTTGTTGAGCCCTATTGCACAAGATACGGAGAATTATGTTTATCTGATTTCCTTTTGTGTCGTGGACAAAGAGAATGATGTATCTTGGACATTATTCTTTGAGAAATTGAAGGAGATTGTGGTCGATGAACTAGATTTGTGTTTTATCTCCGATAGACACAAGAGTATCGCCAACGGTATTATAAACGTTTACAATCATGGTCACCACGGATATTGTATGAGGCACCTCGGTGAAAATCTCCGCATAAATCATCATTGTGGAGATTACCTTTATCTTTACTACAATGCGGCAAAGACTTATTCTTTGAAGGAGTTTGACAATCATTTTGTAGAATTCAAAGAACAAATGCCTCGCTGCAGCCGTCGTCCTTGAGCATGATATTGGTTTGGAGAAGTGGAGCAGGGCACATTTTCTTGGCAATAGATATGATGTTATGACCACAAATATCGCCGAGTCACTCAATGTAATGTTGATAGACGAAAGAGAGTATCTTGTGGCATCTATATTTAATTCGATTGCTAAGAGGTTTGGAGAATTATTTAGGGATAGGCATGCATATATCCTCAAATCAATGGGTAATCAAATGGTGCCGCCTGCCGAAAATATCGCAAGAAAAAAAATGATCGAGGGCGACTCCTTGTATGTGGAGAATGTAACCAGGGACGACAATCAATTTAACGTGTTCGATGTGGATATTACTGCCTATGTGGACCTACTGTAAAAGTATGTTCATATAGGGAATATGAGTTGATCAAGATAACTTGTGCTCACACGATGGCCGCTTTGCGATCGAAGCATGGTAATGAGTATGGTATGAGCATCTATGAGTACTCTTCTCCTTTGTATAAAGTTGAAGTGTACCTTCTTGCATACATTGATTCTATTAATGTTGTCCCTCTTGAGTCGGAATGGTGTGTTCCAGAAGAATTGCTTAGTGTGAAGATTCTTCCGCCTCTTGTCGATACCAAACTTGGAAGAAAAAAAAAAAGAAAACATGTCAAAGGCATCGGTGAGAATTTCAAGAGCAAGAGAAAGAACAAATGTTCAATTTGTAAGAGCATCGGACGTAAGAGAACTACATGTGTGAATAACAACAAATTGTAAACAAGCTTGATTGAATTTATTTTTGTAATCATGCTAGTGTTTTTTTTTTTTTGCTAATGTAATCAAGCTACTGCCAGCATTTTGATCAATTTATTGTCATCTATTATCGTAATTACTCATGATCTAATATAGATCAATCAAAAGATGACATACATTTTGAACACTGTCTATTAAGTTGTGTATTATTAATCTATGAAAATTTATGATATTTGTTATGAATTAGAATATGATTAAGAATTAGAATTAAATATGATTAAGAATTAGAATTAGAATGATATTTGTGACTATTTTTAATGCACCAAATCAAACAATGCTTAAGAAATAATCTAAGTATAACTAATTCAACTATAACTAATACAAGCACTATTTGCATATACACTCTACCAAACGAATCCTTAATGAATTGTCAAAAATATAGATGTTACCATTAAAAAAAGTAGCAATTTGAATTTTTTTTACCGTTGTAAAATTTGTATATCTAAATATTTACTGGTTATCCAAATTTATAGACCCTTTATACAATAGATACATCTATATGTGTAAGGTGTATGTATGACATATGAGATTTACACTCTGACATTAGTAAGGTATATTCGGATTTATATCCATGTTAACGCATTGTCGATACTTCACCAACTAGAATCTGACACTTATATATAGATCAGAACTAGTAGAATTTAAAAAAGACAGCAATTAATTAATAATAAATTATATATTTGAAATTTATTCAATTAAATAAGTTTAAACAAGTCATATGATCATGTCAGAGTCCACATAAATTGTGTGTGGTGATTAGTGATGTACGAGGAAGAGTTGTGGTCATAGAATCAACATCCTTTGAACAATGTTTGAGAAAGCATAAGTATGTTGTGAGGATGTCACTTGTTCAACCACACATTGTTGATTGCCACCCCAATTTATATGGACTCATACATGATCACATACTTATGTTGTAAGATGTTGATTGTATAACCACACATAATTATTCCTCATTCATATTTGTGTTTTCTTCACACATTAGTTTGAAAATGTTCATTGTATAACTATAACTCTTTCTCATACATCATTTATCTCCACCCCCAATGTATGTGGACCTTTACATTACTTGTTTAAACTTATTTAATTTTATAAATTTCAATAATATTGTTTATTATTAGTTAATCATTCTCCCTTTTAAATTATACTAGTTACAATCTATATTTAAGCGTCATACTCTAGTAGGTGCAGTATAGATCATTTATGGATCATGATATCAACCCCTATATACCTTATTAGTGTTGAAGTGTAGATGTCGTTGGTACAATCTAAGCGCATGAAAAAATATCGATTGTCTTAATTATCTATATATTTTTATCAACAGTGACAATACTCAATTATCCAAGTTTTACAACGGTAACAAAGTACAAATTGCTACTTTTCAACGGTAACATTTGCTTTTTTTAGTGTATAAAAAGAAGAACTCATGAACTCTTCCATTCTATTCTATTTTATAATACTTAAACATCTCTTTTTATTATGTCTCAAGCATCTCAAACATCCAATGCAAAAAAATATTACGTTTGTCGTTGTGGTAATTTAGCTATGTTGAGGACGTCACACACCGATATGAACTCAGGTCGACAATTCTTTAACTGTGCAATTGGTGCATGTCCTTTCATTAACGAGCCTCCCATCAAAATTGAGTCTGGAACTCGAAACATCAAATTTTCAAGGTGTTATCAAATATCAAATATTAGAAAGGCTTCGTGTAACATCCGGCAATTTGAAATATCTATGAAGAGGCTTAAAAATTGGAAATAGTCATTTTTGGAAGGAATTCAAAAATTTGGAAATTTGGCTGTGTGGAAATCAGTGAGTTTTGGCCAACTTTGAGCTGTCATAACTCCTAGATCCGGATGATTTAGGAGTAGTTCCAGTTATTTTTGGAAAGCCCTTGGAATGATCTTTCCAACGCCGCTGATTTTGCTCAATTCCGAGTTTGTATGAGCAAGTTATGCCCTTTGAAAGTTGGGCAGTTGGCAGGGAATCCGTCCGGAATTTTAAGGGCATTTTGGTCTTTTCCCTAGCCATTTCTTATGGGATTATATTGTTGTTTTTGGCTGATATTTGGATCATTTTGTCCCATTTTTAAAGAGTGAAAGCTAGGGCTTGAGAGTTAAGGAGAGAAGAAGAAGAGAAGAAGAGGAGAAGAAGAGGAGAAAGAGGAGATCAAGCTAGTTTCCATCAAAGATCGTCGTGGATATCGTCGGGGGTGACCCCTATCAAGGTATGTGAGTTCTTGGTGTGAGTTGAATCCTTTCCCCCACACACCAAACTCATTATTATTGAGAAATATTGGATATGTTGTTGAAGTTGTTGGGTTGTGTTGTTGATGTTGTTGATTGTGTTGTTGAAGTTATTGTTGGTTGTGGGACATGATTTGGTTGTGTGTTTGAGTTGAATCTCTTGTATATTGAGGGGTTTATGATCCTTAGTGTTTGGGGTTGAATCCATTGAGGTTAGAGAGGTTTAGAGTTGGAGAAAAGAGGGAGAAAAGTCAGGTTTTCTGGGGAAGGGTCGGCGTGTCGCGCCTGCCAGCACGCTCCAAAGGGGACTCTGAAGTCCAGCCCTTGGGGCGGCGCGCCTCTCAGAGCGCCAGCAGGTGCCTTCTGAGCTTCGTGGGCTGGCGCTCCGCGCCTTGCAGAGTGCCAAGGACACCATGTTCTCCATTTTCATTCCATACTTTCTCATGCACGTTCCTAGGTATTATACCTATGTTTCCTAGTTGTTTCCAACACTCTAAGGTAAATTTAGACATCCCGAATTCATCCATAAACATGTGATCATATACCTTGAATCCGTAATTCAATTCAAGGCAAGTTAGGATCGAAGTTAAGGTGAAGTTAGAGTCAAGTCAAGCAAGGTTTAACAGTAAGTTCAAGCAAGTCTCTAAAGCTTTTCAAGAGTCGTTATTAAACGTTTTACCTTCGTGTTAAGGTTCAAATTTCAAGTCGAGTAAAGAGCATAGAGTTCAAGCCAAGTAAAGAGTCTCAAGTTTCAAGTCAAGTCAAGAGCATAAATTCGAGTCTATTTCTCGAAAATTATTAGAGAACTATGTATTTCCCAAAGAAGTTTCTAAATGTTTTTACATTTGAGTAAGAAAGAAACATCGATTTCCAAGAGAGCCTTTGGGCTAGATTTTGAGCAATTTTCTCAAACCAAAGAAAGATGTGTTTAAAAGACTTACGAGCTAAGTATTTTTGGGAGTAGTCTTGAGCACCGAATTGGGGACACGAGTTCATATAAACTCAACTCTCCATAAGAACCATGCGCCAACATGGGAGTTAACGGGTCATACTTTTTAGATGAATCTGTAAAGTTAAGCTAGGGGATTCACTGGGTAAAGATAGCTTCCTATACCACGGCCAGGTATAGGATGGTCCTTAGGCAACGTGAGGTAAAACGTTGTATCATTAGCTTCCTATATCATGGCAAAGTATAGGATGGTCCTCGGGCAACGTGAGGTAAAACGTTGTATCACCACTAAGTTTAATAGTGGTGGTTTGTCAGTTAGAGAAGCTCCCACAGTAGAAAAAGCTCGGTTCCTCGAATAGTTCTGCTTAGTGTGGATGGGGGTATGGGACCTCATTCATACATTGCACAAGTAGATAATTGAGAGGAAGCATGGTATTTTCATGATATTATAAAGTTGATTTTTACGTCATGTTTTTAAGAGTTTTACAAGCTTTATATATGGCATGTGTCTTATTGTTTTATTTATTGGGTTCGGTTATTCATAAGTCGAACATAGCCAAGGTAAGTGTTCTATTGTACTACTTTCAAGCTTAAGTTGTGGTTTAGCTTTCCAGCTCGCATACTCGTACATTCCATGTACTGATGCTAGTTGGCATGCATCTTATGACGATGTAGATACAGGTACCCTGAATCAGCATCCTGCGCGTCGTTGATCTAGCTGAGCACTCCAGAGTCAGTGGTGAGCCTCCTTGCATTTCGGAGGACTCAATTATTTTGTATTCTTAGTTTTGTCTTATTAGGGTGTTGCGGGGTCTGTCCCAACATCCATCTCAGTATTTTAGAGACTTCATAGACAGTCAGTTAGTTAGTTTTGAGTCTCTCATCTATGTATATATATTACTATTCTATTTTGAGACTCGAGTTGCCTTTTTGGCCATATCTTAACAGTTGGTTGTTTATAACCTTTCATTGCATTGAGTTATGCTTTTGAGATAAGTTTCCGCTGAGTTAAGAAAGCCAGGCCAGGGGTTCGCTTGGGGCCAGCAATGGTCTCCGAGTGCCGATCCCGCCCAGGGTGTAGGCTCGGGGCATGACACTTCGAAACTCCGAAGAAAATAGCGATTTACTATTGAGTTAATTCAAAAAGGCCCAAAAGCAGAGAGAACAGTTTAAAGGATTGCTAAAAGACACCGAAAAGGATAGGAATCAACTAAAACAAAAGTTGATATTGGCTGAAGAAAAAGAGAAAGGCCTAAAAATTATATTGTATGATTTGTTGTTAGTGGTTGCTTTCTGGAAATGTGTAACAGGGATGCAGTAGTACAATCTTATATCTTTTACTCATGTAGTAGTACAATCCATTAATAAAATGAAGTCTTTTTGAAATTGGTAGGACAATGCATTATATATACAATTTAAAATCCATAACTGGCAACAATATCCATCAAAACAAAAATAACATTTACATGATCCAACTGTCTTAATCATCAACTATCAAAAACCAACCAATTAAAAAAACAATTGTCTTAATCATCTACCCACTTCAAAAATCAATTGTCTTAATATTCAACCACCAAAAACTAATTATCTTAAAAATTAATTGTCTTATCATCAAACACAAAAAACCAATCATTTCAAAAACCAATTGTCTTAATAAATCAATATTACAAATACCTTACTCATCACCGTTTAGCTCACCATTGAGCTTCATAACAATATCCATCACGTCCACTGAATTTTCATCATTGTCTTCATCTACTTTCTGTTCCAGCTTCTCCTGTTCTTTTTCTTCTTCCTGTAATTTGATTTGCTCCTCTTCTTTTTCTTGTTCTTTGTTCTCTTCGATCTTCTCCTCTTCTTTTTCTACTTCTTTGTTCTCTTCTATCTTCTCCTCTTCTTTTTCGTCTTGTTTCTTCTCTTCCAACTTCTCTTCAATTTTTTCTTCGTTCTCTTCCAGTTTCTCCTCTTCTCTTTCTTCATTTTTTTCTACCATCTCCTCCTCCTCTTGTTCATTAACTTCTTCTGCAAAGTACTCATCAACTGTAACCAGATCTTCATCGACTATTTATAATGGAAGTATTTTATCAACATTAACTGCAGCACCATTTTTATCAATTGTTAATGTTGTATAGTCTTTATTAACTGCTGCAAGATCAGTGGTTTAGCATTCTTACAAATAAATTATTTTATACAAATAGTATATAAATTAGTCTACCTTCATTTTTCTTGTTCTTTTGAGCTCTCCTCATTTTTTCATCTCATATGAAAGCAACAACTTCCATCATTGATAGTTTAAGGGATGCAACACGCTCACACAAATTATCATCTTTATTTTTCTGTCCACTCGAAACAGAATTCTCACAAGGCTGATTGGAATTGTTCTCACCCAATATTTTATCCTCCTCGTTCTCTATTGCAGAAGTGAGGACAGTGACACCTTTCAAATTGGCCTTTAAGGCACCAATAATTGTGTCCTTCACTTCGTTCGTATATGGCTTTAATGTTGCCGTATAATTTCATTTTGTCTCATGGACAGTAGGTACTAGATATGGATGCACAACCTACAAAAGAAAAATATAAATAGTACAAGATCTTTACTAATTTACAAATATTGCTAGATAATAATAAATAAGTTTATACCTTTGTACTTCTACCTTAGTACTTAAATGGATCACATTCGAAAATGTTATCGCTCTTTGCCGTGTGCCATCTAAGTAAACGAAGAATTGACAGAGGAGAATCCAATGACTTCTTTGCATAATTATCAAGATGAGAAAAAGCCTCATATATTCAAACCTGAAATTAATAAAATAATAAATAAATAAATAGAGACTATGAAATACTATATAAATATATAAGAGTTTAATATTAATCAAGTCCATAATTGATAAAAATTACCAGAAATGCCCAGGGAAAGCCACACAAAGCATACAATGCATTCCCTCTTTCCTTGTACACTTCACTTTGTTTCTTCAAATTAATTTTGTTCTTCAAATACTTCACTGTTAAATCAAAACACTTTTTGCCCCACAGATAACTCTTGAAAAAATCTAAATCATCAACCATCTTAATATGGTTTGAATCCACAATCTTAGATCAATCGTGGGCAAGCAACATCGAGTGGATGAACCAAACTAAAGAGCACTTCAACTTTTGCTCTTTATTCAATCTGGTACCCTTAATCAAACTCATCAACTTTGTACCACTGATATTCTTATTCGTGGTCACTTTATAGTAAAAAATTTCACCTTTCTAAAGCACTTTTTTTCATTTTTGCATCACGGGGGTATCTGAGCAATTCAACCCCGTAACAATGCAAACTCTTTTAAGCCAAAACAAGTAGACTTATCATTCACACAAAATCACATCTCATGCAATTTTTTTTATCATTTTTGACACGATGCAATAACATGTAATGGACCATTTGTCCATTGAACTTGTAATGTTCTAGAATATGTCTTAAATGTCCAAAATAAGTAGCTTTAAAGTCATTATAATTTTTTTCTTGAACTAAAATATTTCTAAAATCATGATAAAGAGTCATTCTTGCTCTCACAAAAATTTTGGCTGAAAAAGATCCGAACTCATCCATACATGTAGTTAGATTATAGTACTTACCAGAGATCACTCTTGCACAAGTTGGCAAGGACAGGGGATCATCATCCTCATCTCCAATATCTCGGCTATCTCTACTACTCTTCTCATCTCCACTGTCAGTGTTTTCTTCACTAGACTCAACATCATCAGTAGCCTGGGCACTACTGTCCTCATAGTTGTCGATTTTAGCCATCGTATCAAAATTCGAGTTAGCTTAGGTTCTTCAACTACAATTTTTTTCTTTTTTGAAGATCTTGAAACTTCTTCAGCCTTTCTTTTCTTGTTTTTAGAACGCTTAGAAATAGTTCTTTTAACAATGTTGCCTCTAGTTTTAGGAGCCATACTGTATTATATTCAAAAACATAAATTCCATATCAAAATATCGACAAGTGACCTATTAATACAAACAGAGTAATGCTAAAAAAAATATGAAAAAATGTACCAGTTCCAAAAAAACTCAACAATGCCATTGACATAAACACCATTATAGTCGACCAAAATACAGTAAAAACTTTCAAATTGACAGGCCAGATAAACATTAAAAATCAAAAATTTCTACGCATTAGCCAACGCAAAACGTCAGTAATGATTCCGAATAAAGAGCATGAACTAAAACGGGTCAAATTTTCAAAACTTTAAGAAAAAATCTAAACTTCGCTACACTATCGCAATAAAAATATCAAATAGGCTAAAACTTATTGAAAACACGTTACTTGAGAGGAAGAAGATTCCAAAAAGATCCAACTAAACTTGGGAAGAAGATTCAACTGACTTGGGGAACAAGATTGATGAAAAACAAAATAAACTTCACTTCGTTTTTCAAGAACGATTATAGGATCTAACGATTATACGATTATAGGAAGATGGAAGTTTTGTTGGAGAATGATCAGTTTTTTTATGGAGGTTGATGATATCTTAAAGAGGGTTTATGTAGAAGAGGAAGAGTTGAGAAGAGTTCTCTGAAAGGTTCTGAGGTTTCCTCGGAAAATGCATATACCTAATATTATTAAATATTTGTTTATACTTCTTGGGATTGTAATTTTTAATTTTTTATCATCAATAAATAATATTTTTGTAACATCTCGCAATTTGAAATAACTAGGAAGAAGCTTATAATTGGAAATAGTCATTTTTGGAAAGAATTAAAAATCTGGAAATTTGTCAAGTAAGGAAAAGTTGAGCTTTGGTCAACTTCAAACGGCCATAATTCCTAGCTCAGGATGAGTTAGGTGTACTTCCAGATATAGTTGCAAAGCTCTTGGAAGGATCTTTGCAATGCCTCTAAGTTTGCGGAAATCCGAGTTCGTATGAGTGAGTTATGCCCTTTGGAAGTTGGGTCGTTAGAATAAGGAAAGTCCAATCCGGATTTTTAAAGGGTAGTTTGGTCTTTTCCTTACCTTTTTATTTCAATTCGTTTTTTTTTGTAATTAATTAGGGGCCTAAGCTGAATTAGATCAGTGTACTCTTTTGGAAGAAGGGTTAGGGTTTTGAGGAAGAGAAAAGAAGAGGAGAAAGAAGAAGAATCGCCAAGATCGTCGAAGTTTAACTTGTGAAATTTGTCGGGGGTAATCCCTACAAGGTATGTGAAATCTTTTCATGTTGGGTTAGTTCACCCACCCACCAACTCGTTTCAATCCAATTGTTTTGAGTTGTTTACATGTTGAAGAAGTAAGGTTCTTGAAAAACAAATTGTAGAATTCTTGTTAGTTGAGTTGTTGATGCTTGGGGGTGAGTTGATTTATGTTTCCGAGTTGTTGTTTGAGTTAGATTGGTTGTATATTGAGGGTACAATTGATCCTAAGTGTTTGGGGAAGGAACTATGGAAGTTAGGGAGATTTAGAGAGGAAGAACGAAAGAGAAAAATTGGAAGTCGCTGGGCAAAAGGGCTGGGGCGCCGCGCCTGCCAGAGCGCCACAAAAACTTCTCTGAAGTTTGGCCTTTGGCATGTCGCGCCAGCCAGACTTCTTTGAAGTTTGAGGGCTGGCGCCCCGTGCCTCTCAGAGCGCTAGAGACGCCAGTTCTCCCCATTCGTTCCCCACCTTTTCGTACTTGTTCCTAAGCGATGTACCTATAATTTCTAGTTGATTCCAACACTCTAATGTACATCTAAACATCATGAAATCATCCATAAACATGAGATCATGAACCTTGAATCCATAATCCAATTCAAGGAAAGTTAAGATCAAAGTCAAAGAAGTTAAGAGTCAAGTCTAGAAGTTAAGAAGCAAGTCAAAGCAAAGTTTCTTATAGTTTTCAAAAGTTTTTATTAAATGTTTAAACTTCGTTTTAAGGCTTAAGTTTCAAGTAAAGTAAAGAGTAAAGAGTTGAGTTTATTTCTCAAAAGTTATTAGGGAACTAAGTATTCCCAAAGAAGTTTATAAATGTTTTCACATTTGAGCAAGAAAAGAACTATGATTTTTCAAAGAGCCATCCGGCTAGTTTTCAGAAAAGAGAAATAGCTTTCTAAATGAAGCGAGTAGGGAAACTGAGATTTCCAAGATAACCTTTGAGCTAAGTTTTTGAGCATTAATCTAAAATCACAGAAGAAGTATGTTTTTAAACATAAAGAACTAAGTATATTTTTGGGAGTAATATTGAGCATCGATATAGGGATGCGAGTTCATATTAACTCAAGTCTCCATAAACCATGTAGCTATCATGGGTAGAAAAGGGTCATACTTTTTAAATGAATCTTTTTCGCATTGACTAGTGGATCCACTTAGTGAGTTAGCTTCCTATATCATGGCAAGGTATAGGATGAGCCTCGGCAGCATGAGGTAAAGCATTGTATCATCACTATAGTTCTTAAGTGATGGTTGTCGGTTAGAGAAACTCCCACAGCAGTAGTAGCATGGTTCCTCAAGGGGTTCTGCTTAGTATGAATGGGGGTATGGGACTTCATTCATGCATTGCACAAGTAGACTTTGAGAGGGAGCATGGTTTGTCTTTTTATGATATTATGATTATGAATTGACAACATGTTTTCAACAGTTTTCTTTATATTGCGCTTCTTTTAAACTACTTTATAATGAAATGAGTTTATTTAAGTATTCAGGAGTTGAGAAGAGCCAAGGTAAGTGTTTCTTTCATAATCTTTTTCGAGCCTATGTTGTTTTAGCATTTCAACTCGCATACTCGTACATTCAATGTACTGATGTCAGTTGGTCTGCATCGTATTATGATGCAGACACAGGTAACTAGGATTGGCATCTGGCGCATTCGTTGATCCACTGAGCAGTTCAGAGTCTGTTGGTAAGCCTCTTTGCATTCCAGAGGACTCCTTTACATTGCTTTCAGTTTTAGTATTAGTTCATTAGGATGTCGTGGGCCTGTCCCGACATCCATCTCAGTTATTTAGAGGCTTCATAGATAGTCAGTTAGTTAATTCAATTGTCTTTACTTTTCATTTCATATGTTAAGACTTGAGTTTGCTTTAATCGCCAGTTGAATGTTCCTTTATAACATTCTAGTTACTTCTTAAATGTGTATATGATGAGTTAAGTCTTCCGCTGAGTTAGTAAGTCAGGCCAAGGGTTCGCTTGAAGTCAGCAATGGTCTTCGAGTGCCGGCCACGTCCAGGGTGTAGGCTCGGGCGTGATAATTTTATCACAATTTAGTATTTTTTAAAATGTATTGGGATTATTATATATTTTTGTAAAGTTATATCTTTTCCCCAAGTTTTAAAAATAATATACAAACTCATGACCCACATTCACAAATATATCCCAAGTTTTATAAAGGCCAAAGAGACCCATGATCCCACACTTTATCCTTTTTAAAAAGTCCAATCCTAAAAAATAAACCAAAAATAAATTGAGTATAGAGTAATATACGTTATTAAGGTGTCCTCAATGCCAATTCTTCACATGTATGAGAGACTGGAAAAAAAAATACAACATAATTTTCATGAAAATACAGTGAGAGACAACTCTGACCATTTATTTAATTTTTAAATAGAAACAATTTTTTTTTTTGCTCTTTTCCCCTTTTAGGCAAAATCCAAAAGCCTGGCAATAAGCTGCAGCATGTTACCATCAGATTTAATTAAAAATTGAAAGGTTGCTAGAGTCCCGCATGGGTAGGAATGAATGATTGTTCGGCTTATATGAATTTGGACAAGTTTTTTTTAATGAGTTAAAATTCGTTTGGATTGACTTAAAAAATAGTTTTTTAGTCAAAAATTTAAATTTAAATTGAAATGATTTTTAAGTCAAAAAATAAAAAGTAGGGGGAGATTTACTTTTGATTTTTGACTTATGTTAAGTCATTTTTAATTTATTTTAAGTCATTTTTGACTTATTTTAAGTTATTTTTAATATTTGTCAAACATTTCCAGAAGTCAAAAACTAACTTAAAAGTAGGTTTGACCAACTTTTAAGACAATCAAACACCCTCTTGATCTTTTGAATCAAGTTAAATATTTTCATAACTTTACGTGATATTAGAATTAGATATATTCATGTTTAGGCTCTCAGGTGTTATACCGTAGAGAATATCAAAAGAGAAGTATGATTCGAAAATTTTTCTGCTAGACCAATATTGTTAATTAAGATTGGAAAACTCAACTAAGGAAGAGGAAGCTAGAATGTGTATTTTGTATAAAAGAACTTTGTTATAGAATAATACTTCTCGTTGATTTTGGTTGAAAACAAATGTACAAGACACATCCTATCTACGGATATTGGACAGCTCTAGATACTACAAGATTTAGATTATTTTATTATTTTCTACAAATACCATCTCTAGAATATTTATAAAAAAATTCTAGTAACTTTATCTTCTACTCTAGAATTTTGATATACTATATACTTAAATCAAAATAAATTTTATACATATGAATATTAAACCTTGTATTCTTTTAACAATTTTCTTTTATTTCGCTGTTAGTCTACCACGCTCAACTATATTGTTGAGTGTGATATAAAGTATAATAGTTTCAAAAATAAAATGCACGACTATTTCATTTTGTATTTGATTGAAGCTATTAGGCAGTCCTAAAATTGTTATCCCGCAATTTATATCTTAGGGCTTAGTGATACAATAAATAAATAATCTTATATACATAATAGAAAACTTTTTCTAAAATAACCTATCCCACAATAATAATTTCGAAATAATTTTTATCCCAAGGAGAGTAGCAAAATTCGAGTTGTGCTTCTAGATATTTTCAATTTCATGTGCACCTAAATTGATAAATGAAAAAAATGTTACGTAATTAGTTAAAATGTTCGGCAATATCACTTGACAATACCTAGACACGTTAAAAATCTATCATTACATGTGTAAGTTATTTTGATTTTAAAAACTTCTTAAAATTAGCAAATATTTATGTGTTTTTGTTTAATTAGTACTCCTATATGAGACAAAGGAAATAAAACTTGTATTGGGAAAAAAACGCAAAAGTACAGAAGTGATCAACTCCTACCTTTTATTTTTACTTAATTAAATTAATTATATTAACAACATATTTATTTTACTTGTTATTTTAAACAAATTAAGATAAAAATATTTTAAAGTGAATATTAACCTTTAATATTAATTATTTTCACTCCAAACTAAGATTATAAATTTATTAACTTAAAAAAGTGAATGGAAAGAATAACAATTTCTTGGGAACTCTTTGTGCCAGAAAAAAATATTTTGTTGAGTCGCAATCGGGAGCTAGCTTACAAAACTCTCTATCTATTTTAAAATAAGTGGTATTTTTAATTTAGACATATTTTTTTTTTAAAATTACTTATTCAAATAAAATAAAGTATATTTTAACTAATTTATTTTTAATAAATACCTTGAAAATCAATCCTCGTTGAAGGAAATTATGACTAATTAAATCGTTACCGACCAAATGTCGACATAGGGAAAGAAAAGATGCAACTCGAAGAATATTTTTTTTTAGAAAAAAGAATTATTATTCTTTTTTTAATTAAATAAAACACCACATATTTTTTTTTAAAAAAAAAAACATCTTTTATTTTAAAGCGAAAAGAGTAAATGTTTTGATATATTCCTAACTTCTATAAGGTATTCTGAAGTGTGTGTTGCAATAAGTTACAAGCTATGTGGAGGTACAAAGTAGAGGCGTGCAAAAATCGAACTGATCGAATCAGTAAATTAAATTGAAAAAAGTGTTATTGGTTTATTATTATTGGGTTGTTGTGTTAACGGTTATTGAATGATTTTATAAAAAAATTATTGGGTTAGCGGTTCGATATTGGTTTTTTAATAATGAGTTATTAGGTTAATCGATAACCCAGAAAAGAATATAATAATTTACAATTTTAATTTTTAATCATACCTAAATATCAAACAAAAAATATTAATATAATCACTATATTAGACTATAACTATAAGGACCCTACACAATTAACATTACTTAATTAACTTTGCTCTCTATATTTACCCTTTAGGTTTTAGCATTACTTTAGTCTTTAGGTTCACAACGTCAAAAACCTAAAGAACTAAGAACGACGACGGCAAGGGTTAGGCAGCGACTAGGGTTGTGAATTGTGAGTATTTGCTATACTCTTACTACACTAAGCATAGTTTTTGCACTAAATGAGTAATTAGATTTCTCTCTTTTTTATTTCGCGTTAAATTATTGGACAGGTCATATATTTGTTTTGAAAGCATTTTCTTATTGGTTAAACTGAAAACCGAATCGTTAAAGACCAAAATCGATAAAAAAAAATATCTTATTGGTTTGCTTATCGGTTTAGCATATTTAAAAACCGAAAATCAATAAATCGAACCAAATCGAACGATACACACCCCTGATAAAAAGACAACTCTACAATTTTGAGTTTATGAATTTTGAATTTTTTAAAAATAATTTATCACATTCTGAATAAATTATATATGTAGATATTTAAATATCTTCTTAAACTAGACATGTTCTGTAATTTAGACGCTTCAAAACTTAATAAAAATGTCTTATGAATATCGAAGTCTTAAGAATTTGAAAAAAAATATATTAAATATCATGTTTAAAATGTAGAGAAAATTTCAACAATAGCAAACATAATAGATATAATAAAGCTCTATTGTTATAGTTTCGATAATTGCGCTCCATAGTTATAATTTTGTTTGCTACGAAGGATGTGATTGTATATTTGTGTCCATTTGTATATTTCTCTTGCCAATATACAAATATGATAAACATATACAAATTCTATATTTATATATTTAGAAATTTTTCAGAACTCCATTTGTATATTTCGCTTGCCAATATACAAAAAGAGTAATTTATTATGAATTTTTCATAAATCGTATACAAATAGTTAGAGTAAACATATACAAAATTCTAGATTTACACAATCAGGACTCGAATTTTACAAATTCTGGATTTATACAAATCAGACTAACAACAAAAATTGGAAAAACTGTAGTCGCGAATTATAATTTTCTTAAAATGTCGCCACGAATTATAATTTTCTTAAACTGTAGCTATAGTACTTATTATTGACTAAATATTTTTAAAGGGAAAATTACACTGTTAAGCAAACTTATATTACTTAATTACTCATCATAGATATAGTTTGCTATAATTACCACTCGCGACTAACATTAACCATTAATTACGTGGACTGACTTTGAGTTTGTATAGTTAGTCACGTTTGTATATGTATAATTCGCCACATTTGTATGATTCGCAACTAACAATTATTTGTTTGATTTGTATTTGTATACGATGGTTTGTATTTGTATATGACGGTGATTTCCTTTGATTTTTCAGTTTTGTCATCATATACATTCAATCTTTTTGTGTATAACTTTTTAAAGTTTGTATAAACGTGTAGTTTTCAAATTTTATATAATATAATTTATATAATGTAATTTGTATAATTGCTTAAAGTTCATATGTTTATGTTTGTATCAATTCATTATTTCGAGTTTTATTATATTTGTATAATTCCAGACTTTATATTACTCAATTATACAAAAACACACGAATTATACAAACGTACCTGCGAATTATACAAATTATTGTCCTCTCTCTTCCCTCTCCCAATCTCTCTCCCTCTCTCCTCCCTCTCCCAATCTCTCTTGCTAGAATATACAAATACATATGTATAATATACAATTATCTAACCGATATACATATACAATTCACCTCTCTCCCACTCTATGCCCTCTCGTGCTCGCCTCTCTCCTCCCTCTCCCAGTCTCGCTCGCCACTCTCCTCCCTATAACATGTAGCTACAAATCGTAATTAGTAAACTATAGCTATAGAGCATAATTAGACTATTTTTGAATGACTATATGCGAAAGTTCCTCATATTTTCTATTCTGCATAGTCTATCAATTAGGCCTACCATGTCCTTTCATGGGCTTTAAATGATACAAGATGGCTTATGGCCCGCAGTTGGCACGGGTCCAATATTGGATGTCATGATTTAAGTTGATATTGACATTAAAAATGCAAGGAGCACTGCATATATACACGGGAACGGAGATAGAAGTCGGTACGAAGTGTAGTCGAATTTAGTAAATTTCATTTCAAAAATATATTTGTATTAATAATTTACTAAATATGAACAATTTTAATTCTAAAACCCAGCTATTATCATGTAAAATTGTTATTGTAAAAATTCAAAATTCATAAAGTTAAAATTCTAATTTCGCTTCTAAATACACATATATAACATGAGCCTGAAATTTCACAAAGAGTGTCCTGAAATAGCATAACAAA
Organism: Solanum stenotomum; assembly: GCF_019186545.1. Taxonomy (NCBI): domain Eukaryota; kingdom Viridiplantae; phylum Streptophyta; class Magnoliopsida; order Solanales; family Solanaceae; genus Solanum; species Solanum stenotomum. The sequence goes on along the minus strand of NC_064290.1, from coordinate 8,400,937 downwards.
AGCTCTTTTCAAAAAGTAGAACTAGTGAGATTCGAATACACGAACACTTCCTCATTCCTAGGACATGACACCACTAGACTATAACAACTTGTTATGTTAAGGGTGTTCAAAATATGTTATTTAATCATTTTGTGTATCATTTTACTTATATATATAATATTTTTTCCGAATGAAAAATGTCCAATTGGACACCTGGACCATCATGTAGCTACGCCACTGGTTGTAAGCCACTATATTGTTGGCTATCTCCTTTATTGTTGTTTTCCACATAAATATTTGTACCTTTGGCTAGTTTGGTAGGAACACATTATCCCATGATTATTTTTTAAAAAATTAGTTGTTTTGGGATATGTTATTATATTATATATATATATATATAAATTATTCCATCACTATAGCATAAAATGGTGGGATAAGTTATCCAAACTTGGCAATCAGAACAAGACACTAAAATTTTATTTTTGAAATATCTTTTTATCTCTAAACGCTTTATTTTTAGAGGAACTTTCACATATAGCCACTCAAAAATAGCCTAATTATTCTCCATAGCTATAGTTTGATAATTACAATTCGTAGCTAAATGCTATAGGGAGGAGAGAGGCGAGTGAGACTGGGAGAGAGAGGAGAGAGGAGAGAGGCGAGAGAGTGAGGGAAAAAAGTGGGAGAAAGGTGAATGGTAGATGTATATCGGTTAGATAATTGCATATTATACATATGTATTTGTATATATGGCAAGCGAGATTGGGAGAGGGAGAGGGAGGAGAGAGGTGAGAGAGAGAGAGCAGAGAGTGGGAGAGAGGTGAATTGTATATGTATATCAGTTAGATAATTGTCTATTATACATATGCATTTGTATATATGGCAAGCGAGATTGGGAGAGGGAGGAGAGAGGCGAGCGAGAGAGGGCAGAGAGTGGGAGAGAGATGAATTATATATGTATATCGGTTAGATAATTGTATATTATACATATGTATTTGTATAAGCTGGCAAATTATACATATACAAACGTGGCTAATTATATAAACTCGAAGTCTGCCCATGCAATTAATGTATAATGTTAGTCACGAGTGGTAATTATAGAAAATTATAGCTATAATGAGTAATTAAATAGTATAAGTTTGCTTAACCGCGTAATTTTCCCTTATTTTTATAACTCACACTAAACAAGTAGTTGTCTATCTACTTAGAGGAGGATTATAAATTGACAAGTGAAAGGGAAAGGTTATGTATTAGTTAAAATGTTGTGCATTATCACTTGTCACATTCAAGATCTATCAAATTTGAAATCACAGGTGTAAGTTAATTACTATTACCTTATTAATAGTTATTGATTGACTTTAGTCCCTTTAGCCAATAATATTTATCGTTCTCGGTCAATTGAGTTTGTCATTAGCCATTAGGTATAATATAAACATGGGAAAAAGGATAAATATATCCTCGAACTATCGTAAATAGTATGTGGATACCCTCCGTCATACTTTTGAGATATTGGTGCCCTCGCCGTCCAAAAACTAGAGCATATATACCCTTTATACTAACGGACATACACGTGTCATAATCTTATCCACTGATCCAACATTTATTAAATATTGGATCGACGGATAAGATTGTGCCACGTGTCCCTATTTAGTCTTCCGTTAGAGTGAAGGGCATATATGCTCTAGTTTTTGGACTGTAGGGGCACCTATCTCCCAAAAGTATGATGAAGGATATCTGCATACCATTTATGATAGTTCGGGGGTATATTTGTCCTTTTACCCTATAAACATATATATGTGTCATTTAATTTGGTCTCTATTGGTACATGGGTTCTTCAGCTTTATAACCGTGTACATTAGTAAGAATTTAGATTAGGAAAAAAACTCAACTATGTCATTAAACTTTTAGTTTGGCTCATCTATGCCGATGTTGTTAAAAAAAAGGCTCATCCATGCCATTTTTTTAAACTCTGGTTTTGCAAAACCAACTTTTTTACTCCCAAACAACTTTTAACACTTTTCAATTGGAGATTTTGGATCAATAATATACTCTTTTTGCTTCTTCTCCCTTGAGAACACCAAGAACACATAAAGAACATTAACAATTTCCAAATTTCAAACTTCTTCACTTCTTCACGAAATAAAGCTAGCAAAAACTAATTTGAGCCAATTTTTTAAGAGAAATTTCACTTTCACTACCAAATTCTCAAAATTTCTAACATCAGAAAAGGGCCAAAAATACCCTTGAACTGTCTGAAAAGGTTCAAATATACCCCCTCGTTCATGTATTGGGTTAAAAATACCCTTCAATCTACCTTTTGGGCCTTAAAATTAACAGTCTTTTTTTAAATTATTATAATTATTATTTTTTTATTATGTAGCGTCTTTCTATTGGATAAAATCAAGTTCCAACCCATCAATTTTTTTAACCCACCCCAATCCATGACCCAAACCCAACAAAAAGATATATTTCTTCCTTAAAACCTAATAACCTCTTTTTTCTTCCTGATAACTTATTAATGTCTTCCCCATAATTGCAACAAAAAAACTGCACTTAAAACTATCAAAAACAGCACAAAACTTGGAACAAAACAGCTTCAAAGCTGCACCTAACAGCAACTAAATTCAACAAAAAAAACTACACCAAAACTGTAAAAATAAAATAAAATACACAATAACAAAAAACAAGTTAAATGAGATTAAAAAAACTGAATCAAAATTTGATAATAAACAACACCAAAACCGATCAAAAAACAAAAATAAAATTAGTTCCAATTTACTTCATTAACGTACATTATAATGAAACTTGTTGTTGATTATACTAAGTTCGAAAATGTAAGAACATTAATGAGGGAGGGAGATGGTATTTTTTTATTTCTTTTGATGGTCTTTTAGTTGGATTTGGGTCATGGCCTTGTGGATATGTATCGGGGCAAGTTGAAAAAAATTGAAGGGTTGGATATTTGATTTTGTCCAATAGAAATATATCATGTAATAAATTACAATAATAATAATAACTAAAAATAGGGCTATTAGTTTTTAGGGCTAAATATGAATCAAAAGGTAGACTGAAGGGTATTTTTAACCCAACACATAAACGAGGGGTATATTTGAACTTCTTTATATCAATAATTATAAAATTATTGCACGTGAAGAAGCCCAGTTTAGAAGGCCCATCAATTAGGCCTACGTGTTCTTTCATCTCAAATTGAGGTGACGAGGTGGCAATAGGGTGGGGCAGGTTTGGTCAAATATGGGGTGGGGCGGGTGGGTTTCAATTAAAATCTTTAATTTTGTGTGGGGCAGGGCGGGTGTGGGTTGGAGTTACAATCATAATTCATGTATCGAATGCTAAGCCATACAATTTGACATTAAAATGTAAATGTACTACAGATTGGATTATTTTTTTTCATGTAAACCAGAAAGCTTTTCATCATTCTATCATGTAAAGAATTTCTTTACAATCATAATTCATGTATTCACCAAATACTCAAGTGTATGAGAAACAGAAACATAGTATAACAGTATACTTCAAGTATCAAAATTTGACACAGGTATGTTTGCAGCGAGAGATTGTTGAAGCTCTGCAGGGCGGGGAATAAATAAATATTTTTTCTATGCAGGGCGGGCGGGGAGGGATAAAGTCTTTGCGGGTTTATGCGGATTTGTCCTGCACCTGCACCATTGCCATCCCTAGGTGACATATAAAATGGAAATTAACACTTATATACAGAATTAATTCAAGTATAAAGACACATAGCAAACGATATATAAGCTATGTATCATATGCATAACTATAAACTAGATTCATAATGATTTAGGTTTGAAATAATTGGGGTTATGTATCAATAATAACATTTATACCACATACATTCTACACAGATAAAGTTATAATGTATCTGATAGAGGTGGAGTGATGTATCCGAATATTAAAAGAGAGAGAAGGAAAAAGGGGGATTTTGTAATTAATTCAAATTATAGAAATTTTTAAAATTTTTATTATTTTACGTCGTGTAATTACGTAATTTTTCCTTAATTAAAAAGGTAGTACTCTATAGCTGGGGAAAAAAAGAGAGACGAAGAGGCAGGTCACAAGAAAACCCCATTTACGATACTTTTTTTTTTTTTGTCCAAAATTGATTCTACCTTCTCAACTATTAAATTTTTCTCTATTTTTTTTAAGAGTAGGTGCGGTAGGAATTTATTGAAAATCCTAATAACATTTTTGTTGACATATATTATATTTCATATTTGGTACACTGTCAATTGATAGTTCTAGGACGAACGTATACTTTGTCATTTGTAATACGACTAATTATTTTCATTAATAAAAAAAATTTAAACTATACAATAATGTGCTACATAGATATATAGGACAGTTTGCATTCATCTAAAAATATTATTGTCAGTTTGTCACTTGTCAATGTGCCACGATTTCGTTTATCAAAATTTGTTCTAAAAAAATTGCTACTATATTTTTCCTATAAGATGTGTGTTATTTGAGGTTTGAATCTAAAACTCCTTTATTCAAATGGACACTCATTATTATTACACCAAAGACATAGCCTTTGTCAAGGGTGTTCAACTTTAAATATATATCTTTTACATGTAGAATCTGACATATATATATATATATATATATATATATATGTAATTTTCTGATGCAGGGTGTCCTGGGGTGGTTGTGGCTACGCCACTGTATGAGAGTTAGAGTAATCTCACACTAGGAGTGGCATTCCTTACCAAAGATTTTTTCATATTGGAGCTCGAATCCATGATCTTTAACTAAAAGAGGAACAACTCATCAACTGCACCACATCCTTTTGATATGGTACATCTATTGTTATTTATTTTACCATAAAAATTATATATTCAGAAAGAAAACAGTTAGAGAGAAATTTAAATAGTAGGAAGAATGATTCGTGTAATATAATCCTCTCAAATCCAGCTAAATTAATTAAGTAATGGCTTAATTTTCTAATCGTCATTTTAAAAACGGTTCCGTTTTAAAAATCGCACTTCCACATCAGAGAAGCATATTTGTGAAATTGTTTGGGAAATGAAATATATTGGACGGTCTTTAAGATGTCGGTATTTTTATTGTCGATAATGCCAAGACAAAGATTTTGTGTCTTTTTTATGTGTTAAATTAGGTCTTAGGCCTAACTCACACCCCAAAAGCTAGCTCTTGGGCATGCTCCAGTTGGGCTTGGGCGTGAAGGGAGTGTTAAAGTGGGTAAAAGTCCCACATTGGTTGGGAGAATGGACTGGTGGTTCCTTATATGGACTTGGACAATCCTCTCCCCATGAGCTAGCTTTTGAGGTTGAGTTAGACCCAAGTGTTCATATCTTTACATCGATATGTATGGAGGCTTCGATTTTGGAGATAGAAATGACAAAGGTCTCACTGTTGGATTTTGCTAAAGCTTTTGACTTATAATAGCTAATTCGAGTATCTTGAAAAAGAAGAAGGAGGTCTTTGATGAGGTTTTGATTTGGTGATAGCTAAATCATCCCTAAGAAAGAAAATTGCAAGTACATGAGGTCGATAATTTAAGGTAATGGGGAGATTGATGAAATTGTCACACATTGTATTGTGGCAAGGTAGATGAAATGGAGATTGACATCTAGTGTTTTCTATGATGTGAATGTGATGGCGAGACTTAAAGGTAAAGTTTTATATAGTGGTGGTTGGACCGACTACGTTATACGTGCAGAGTATTGGGTAGTCTAGGACTTTCATGTCTAGAAGATGAGGTAGTGGAGTTGGAGATGCTTGGAGGATGTGTAAGCATATCAAGAGAAATAAGAATAAAAATAAAGATATTACGAATAAAGTGGTAGTGGCCTCCGTGGAGGACAAGATGCAGAAAGTGGGGCTGGTATGGTTTTAGCATGTGAAGAGGAGATGTGTAGATTCCTTGGTAAGGAGGTTTCATAGCGGGCTTGAGAAAGGGTAGATATATGCCAAAGAAGATTAGAGTGAGGTGATTAAGCAAGACATAACACAATTTCAATTCACTGAAGACGTGAACCTTAATAGATCGAAGGGTGTGGAGGTTGAGAATTAGGATAACAGGTTAGTAGGTAGTCGGGTGTATTTCATTTGTATTTCCGAAGTGTCAGTATTAATTTTGTACTATCTTATTCTTAGATTTTTATGACTACCTTGTGTTTATTTATCTCGATCATCTTATTACCTTCTTGTTGTTTCTGCTTGCTACTACGACCTCTTTTGAACCTACCTTTGAACCAAGAGGCTATAGAAAATAACTTTTTACAAGGGTTAAGATTAGTGTATATCTTTATCATACTATACTTATAAAATTACACTGAATTTATTATTTTATTTATTTTCAATAGTAAAAGATAACATTTTCTCAATGGTTGATTAGAAAGAGCTCATTTCTTTCCTTGTATTGAGTCTTCCTCATGTGTATGATACAAATCGTTTTAGTGGATCGCTCCCAAAAATCCACAACACTCGAGGCAAAAACATAAAGAAAAGAATAGCTTTGGAGAATGTTGAGAAGAGAAAATGGGCTTTAAAGCAAATTGGCCCATTTTTCACTTGGTCCAAATATGAAAAATTGATGAATTAAAAACAAAAAAGAAACTACATAAATCTCACTAGTTTAGAAGTTAATTACTTAGATATACTGAAGTCTGTAATATTACGTATTTTTTCATACTTTGGTGCATCTAGATACGCTCAGATACATCCAAATATATGTATCTTGAGATACATGAGAGTAAAATTAGGTGTAATTTTTCTAGATACATTGTATTCAAGTGGATTCATATGTATCAGAGATATATAACAAACCTCCCTCGCCTCTCTCTCATCCATCTTGCCACTCTCTTATGTATCTGGTATTCCGGATATATACAAAGTAATTAATAATTGTCAGAATATATATATATATATATATATATATAAAAGTAGGATTATTTTAGTTACATTGGGCTGCTGTGCACCGTAAAAGACCCTTTACAAAATAGGTTTCACAACTTCTTGGGCTAAGAGATTAGTCTTTGCACTAGCAGTTTAGCTCAATGGGACAGAGGTGGCAAAATTAGCTCATACAAAAATATTATTATTTTGAAATAAAATAAAATGAAAAAATAAAAACTTTACTTATTTTAAAATGGAAAATGTATGAATTNTTATTTTGAATTTTATAAAGTCAATTATTTCAAATCATTTAGAATTTAGGAAGCTTGATGATAAATTTATATTGGGCATGGTCAAAATTGGGTGTCAACAACTGTCCCTCATTTTATTTGGATCGATGCAAGAAATTCGAGGAAAATGAAATTGACTAATCCAATTTTGACCTACCACTTCATCTTTTGGGAAAGGGATTTCGATTCAGACTTTGGGAATTATGGCCGAACCCCGAAAATGGATTTCCTATATATCTCAGGCTATATGAGAATTCAGGCCACTTGTAGTTCGATACGCTCGATTTGACGCACGATTTTGAAAGAACTCAAGGTCATCCTGATATCGGATTACGAAAAGACCGAAATGCTCGAGGAATAAGATTTGAGAGTGAATGTTGGAACACAGCCGAGTTTTCAGCATTGATCCCGCCTACATATTCCTCAACTTAGGAAATCAGGTTGCTTGTAGTTCGACTCTATCGGTTGAAAAGGAAATCCATTACGCAAGATATCCTTTGGTTCTGGAGAAGTGACAAGTAAGTCGAGTATGAAAAAGAGGCTTGCAACCTCTTAGACATGAATGTGGTGCACTTCACATCCATAATTAAGAACTTACACGGACATAATTTCCAAAGCTCTTGGTGCATTGTCACTCGGATTGGAAAGCCGCTTCCGGTAGAGGCCAAAAATTTCCAGAAGCGAAAGTGAAACCGACAAACCTAAGAAAAACCCGCATGCCTTTTGATAGGGGTGCGGTTTGATTGTGGTGGAAGTCGCTCCTCAGCTCGCGTCCTAAGAGTTTGACACTCCTCTTTGGACTATGTCCCAGTTCGCCGCTAAGAAAAAGTTCCACGTTGTGCTGCATCCTTTTTGATGTCGTCCGCACCTGTGGTTTGTTTTGAGAATTCATCCTCTTGGATGCTCTCGACAAAGACTGAGATAAACTCATTAGCATAAAAAATGCAATTTAAATAGGAGACAGTGTCTTTCACCGAGTTGGCACTTAATTGTTCTCTTTGAATATTTGACGTCAACTCTATCGGGTTTGACGTGAAGCAAATAAAGTTTGTGTCTCATATTTGCAATATGATCTTCAATGTACTCTTCCTTTGATGTCAAAGTAATAAAATAATTTTATGTAAATATGTTGACAGTTCTCTTGACGTTGTTGTTAATAATTCTCTTGATGTCATTTTGTAAAGAAAAAATGATGCAGTCGATGTTGATCTTCTTGTGATGGGTAAATCTTTTTCTTGTGATGCATAATTCATTTCTCTTGCGATGTATGAATCTCTTTTCGCGATGCATGAATCTTCTCTTGTAATGGATGAATCCTTATCCCACAATGCATGAATCTTCTCTTGCAATGCATGAATTTTTCGCGATGAATGACTTCTTTTTCGCGATGCATGACTTTTCCGCGATGCATGAATCTTCTCTTGCAATGCATGATTTTTCCGCGATGCATGACTTTTCCTCGATACATGACTTCTTTTTCGCGATGCATAATTTATTTCTCTTGCTATGCATGAGTCTTTTCTCTCGCAATGCATGACTTTTACGCGATGCATGATTTCTTTTTCGCGATGCATGATTTCTTTCTCTTGCAATGCATGGATTTCTTTTCTCGCAATGCATGAATCTTTTTCCCGCGATGCATGAATTTTCCGCGATGCATGACTTTTCCTCGATACATAACTTCTTTTTCGCGATGCATGATTTCTTTCTCTTGCTTTGCATGAGTCTTCTCTCTTGCAATGCATGGATTTCTTTTCTCGCAATGCATGAATCTTTTTCCCGCGATGCATGAATCTTTTCTCGCTATGCATGACTTCTTTCTCTTGCTATGCATGGTCTTCTTTCTCGTGATGCATGAATTCTCCGCGATGCATGACTTCTTTCTCGAGAAGCATGACTTTTCTGCGATGCATGAATCTTTTCTGCGATGCATGACTTCTTTCTCTTGAAATGCATCACTTTTTTCTCTTACAATGCATGAATCTTCTTCCCGCAATGCATGACATTTTTTCCGCAATGCATGAATCTTCTTTTGCAATGCATGACTTTCTTTCTCTTGTAATATATGAATCTTTTTTTTTTCTCCTCTTGTAATAGATGAATCTTTTTTTTCTTCTCTTGGAATACATGAATCTCTTTCCCGCGATGCATGACTTCTTTTTCGCGACGCATGATTTTTCTCTTTTCCTCTCTTGTAATACATCAATCTCTTTTCTTGCTATGCATGACTTCTCCTCTTGCAACGCATGACTTCTTCGCAATGCATGATTTCTTTTGATGATGCATCCCTGATACCAAATGAAGATAATGCTTCACCAAGCAACATATGTGATCTTCTGGGTATCTTCTGGAACGGCGGTATCGTCTTAATCGACAATATAAATAAAAATGACCCTCGGAGTAGTGGTATCATCTCATTTGACAATACGATATAAATGACTCTTCGGGTAGCGATATCGTCTCAATCGACAATATAAATAAAAATGACCCTCGGAGTAGTGGTATCATCTCATTTGACAATACGATATAAATGACTCTCCGGATAGTGGTATCGTCTCATTCGACAATACAATATAAATAACCTTCAGGGTAAGAATATTATCACATCTGATAGTATAATGCAGATAAATATCTTTCAGGTACCTTTAGTTGCTGGAAAATAATAATATTTCTCTCTTCAAGGTTTTCATTTGTCCCATCTCCAAACATAATTGCATGTTCGTTATGAACCTTGTCTTGCTGAGAATTTGAATAAAGTAATGCTACTCATATTCCCAATTCGTGGTATAAGAAGCATAAAATATTTTCCTGCATCCACAGAAAAGTTGTCAATTTGGAAAGTTTTTCGCCCTTTTGACTTCTCTGTATTCATTGAATGGAAAAATATGTCAATCTTGAGGAAAACCTATAGACCTGCATCCACAGAAAAATTGTTAGTTCTTTACAAAATGAACTGATCTGTGTCGATCTCTTCGGTTGTCTGCTCATTGTCCTGCTATCTCCGGTTGATTTCTCCGATCTCCCGCTTCTTGATAAATAAGACAAAATATTTTTTATGCAAAAAATAATTAAAACACGAAGGAAGAGCTTATAAGGAAAATAGATTTTCAAAAGTAATGTTTTGAAAAAGTCACTGCCAAGTGTCATGTCACGTCAAGTTTAATGAACGTCATTCGGAGTTTGTGTTTTGAGATCTGTCTGATTACTTGTTGGGAAGTATTCAAAGTTATTCTAAACTTTCGATGAACCTTGTTGAAATTTTGAGGCCATCCTCAAAATTTCTGTCACAGTTAACTATCTCGGCTTATCTTTAACCATCGGTGAGCAAATCACGAAATTTATAAGATCTTCTCAAAAATTCTGTCCCAGTTGCAAATCTCAAAGTAACTTCAGTCTCAACTTTGTTGGAGAGATCTTTTTTTTTTGAGAATTGTTGAGTCCCTCTCAAAAATTCTGTCCCAATTTCTATTGTAAAGAGAAATAGAAATCCTATGGGAAATATGACCGAACCCTTGTGGCGCCTACGTATCCCGTTGAGGCAGAAATCAGGTCAAACGTAGTTCTCCCAAGGATTAACAAAAGTAGGAATTTTACAAAGAAAGCGACCGAGGCCGACATAGGCCGCCTACGTATCTTATTTTTGAGAATTCAGGTCGAACGTAGTTCAAATACAAGAAATATTAAAAAGGGATAAAGGGGTGACCGAAGCCGACATAGGCCGCCTACGTATCTCATTTTTGAGAATTCAGGTCAGACGTAGGTCATTAAATAGGGATAGATTCTAAACAAAGAAATTACAAGTAAATGGAATGATTACAAAAAAATGTCAGAAATACAAACTAAAATTGCACACATAGTATCTCTTGACTGCATCTGAGTTTATTGGTTTCGGCCATTCGGTGCCATCCATCTCCGACAGGACTAAGGCACCTCCAGATAACACTTTGCGAACCATGTAGGGTCCTTGCCAATTTGGTGCAAATTTCCCTTTGTACTCATCCTGATGAGGGAAAATGCGTTTGAGGATCAACTGACCAACCTCAAACATTCTGACTCTTACTTTCTTGTGGAAAGCACGAATCATTCTCTGTCGATATAGTTGTCCATGACAAACAGCAACCATTCTCTTCTCGTCAATTAATGTTAACTGGTCGATTCGCTTGAGAACCCATTCAACATCACTCAACTCAGCTTCTTGGACGATCCTTAATAAAGGTATTTCAACTTCTGCAGGTATAACTGCTTCTGTTCCATATACTAGCAAATATGGAGTAGCTCCAATTGATGTTCTGACGGTCGTTCGGTAACCCAACAAAGCATATGGCAACATCTCGTGCCAACCTCTGCGATTATCAATCATTTTTCTCAAAATCTTCTTTATGTTCTTGTTGGCGGCTTCTACAGCTCCATCCATTTGGGGACGATAGGCGGTTGAGTTCCGGTGAGTAATCTTGAATTGTTCACATATCTCTCTCATCAGGTGACTGTTGAGATTCGCTCCATTATCAGTAATGATGGATTCTGAAACTCCAAACCTACATATCAGACTGTTGCGAACAAAATTAGCTACAACTTTCTTGGTTATCGATTTGTACGAAGCTGCTTCTACCCATTTGGTGAAGTAGTCAATGGCAACCAAAATGAATTTATGTCCGTTAGAGGCAGTTGGCTCTATTGGACCAATGACATCCATGCCCCAAGCTACAAACGACCAAGGTGAACTCATAGCATTGAGTTCGTGAGGCGGTACTCGAATCAAATCACCATGTACTTGACATTTATGACATTTCTGCACAAACTTGCAACAATCATGTTCCATAGTCATCCAAAAATAGCCAACTCGAAGGATCTTTCTCGCCAAAGTGAGCCCGTTCATGTGAGTACCACAAACTCCGACATGTATTTGTTCCAGAAGCTTCGCACTTTCACTAGCATCAACACATCTGATAAGACCTAAATTTGGAGTCCTCCTGTAAAGGACTTCCCCACTTGCAAAGAAATTGAGGGTCATATGGCGTATCGACTTCTTTTGATTGAACGTTGCATTCGCAGGATAAGTCTCGTCCTCTAAATACTTCTTGATGTCTAAATATCAAGGTAAACCATCTGGTTCTTCTTCAACATGTGAACAATGAACAGGCTGCTATTTTACCTCTACATCCACTGGATCGATATAACTTGTATCTGGATGTTTAATCATTGAGGCGATTGTGGCAAGAGCATCGGCTAACTCCTTTTGTGTTCTGGGAGTGTGTCTGAACTCAATTTTGCGGAATCTCTTGCACAACTTCTGTATATACTGCACGTATGGTGTGATCTTTGGGTTCTTCGTGGCCCATTCTCCTTGAACCTGATGAATCAATAAATCTGAATCTCCAATAACCAAAAGCTCATGAACATTCATGTTGATAGCCATCTTCAAACCAAGGATACAAGCTTCATACTCAGCCATATTGTTCGTGCAATTAAATCGGAGTTTAGCCGCCATAGGGTAGTGCTGACCGGTTTCTGATACTAAAACCGTTACGATTCCTTTCCCTTGATGATTTGCCGCTCCATCAAAGAATACTCTCCATCCGGGGTACGCTTCAGAAATATCTTCACCCACAAATGAAACTTCCTCGTCAGGAAAATAAGTCTTGAGCGGTTCATACTCTTCATCAACCGGATTCTCTGCAAGATGATCAGCCAAGGCTTGCGTCTTTATCTCCTTCTAAGTCACATATACAATGTCAAACTCACTCAAAAATATTTGCCATTTAGCCAACTTCTCGGTCGGCATTGCTTTCTGGAAAATATATTTCAACGGATCCATCCTAGAAATAAGGTATGTGGTATAAGAAGAAAAATAATGTCTCAACTTTTGAGCGATCCAAGTCAAAGCACAAGATGTTCTTTCCAAAAGAGTGTAACGATCCTCATATGGAGTGAACTTTTTGCTCAAATAATAAATGGCTCGCTCTTTCTTCCAAGTTTCGTCATGCTGACCAAGCACGCATCCCAATGCATTATCTGAGACAGACAAATATAGCAATAACGGACTCCCCTCTCGCGGAGGGACCAACACCGGCGGATTGGACAAATAGTTCTTGATGGCATCAAAAGCAGTTTGACATTCTCCGGTCCACTTGGTCGAGGCATCTTTTTTCAATAACTTAAAGATGGGCTCACACACCACTGTGGATTGAGCTATGAACCGACTAATGTAATTCAACCTTCCCAAAAAACTCATCACCTCTTTTTTGGTCTTTGGAGGAGGTAATTCTTGAATCGCCTTGATCTTGGAAGGGTCAAGCTCAATGCCCCTCCTGCTGACTATAAATCCCAACAACTTGCCAGCTGGCACTCCAAAAGCACACTTGGCGGGATTTAATTTCAAATTGTATCGGCGTAAACGATCAAAAAATTTCCTCAAGTGAGTCAAGTGATCCGAACTCTCGCGGGACTTGATTATGACATCATCTACATACACCTCGATCTCCTTATGAATCATATCATGAAAGATAGTTGTCATGGCCCTCATATAAGTAGCACCGGCATTCTTGAGACCAAAAGGCATCACCCGATAATGATATACACCCCAAGGTGTAATGAAAGCTGTCTTTTCCGCATCTTCTTCATCCATCAGGATCTGGTGGTAACCCGCATAACAATCCACAAATGACTGCATCTCATGCCTAGCACAGTTATCAATAAGAATGTGGATGTTTGGCAACGGAAAATTATTCTTCGGGCTTGCTTTGTTGAGATTTTTGTAGTCGACACAAATTCTGATTTTTCCGTCTTTCTTGGCAACCGGAACAACGTTGGCTAACCAAGTCGGATATTGCGTTACTTCCACTACTTGAGACTCGATCTGTTTTGTAATCTCCTATTTGATCTTCAAACTCAGCTTAGGCTTGAACTTCCGAGTCTTTTGTTTTACTGGACTGAAATCTGGATTGATCGGCAACTTGTGGGACACCATATTCGTGCTCAGCCCTGGCATGTCTTTATAAGACCAGGCAAATACATCAATGTACTCCCTAAGCAAACGAACCAGGTCTCTTCTTTGAGCTTCCGTCAGATAGACACTGATTCTTACTTCTTTAACACATTCCTCATTTCCGAGATTCACAATTTCAATTTCTTCCAAATTTGGCTTGTGTTGATTTTCAAATTGTCGAAACTCTTCAGCAACATGTTCGGGAATCCCACTTTCTTCGTCGTATTCCTCACACTCATCATCACCTGCCTCATTTTGTTCACTCGGTTCATGACATGACATGACATTGACAGGTTTTAAATTAATATTACTGAAATCATAAACAAACCAAGTTAGGAAAGTAAATATAAACAGATAAGTAAACAAACAAATTTTGATAAAAGAGGCTTTCATTTAGATTGAAAAGCAAGAACGAACTTTGGCCATAGCCAAGGGCCATTTTGCTTTTTTGAACATCACAAGGAAATTTAAAAACTTCAAACAAATAACACTGCATAAAGGGTGGGTCTCGGGCCTCTTCCGGACTACCACCGATTTTTAAAAAACGAACAAAGACACATGTCTTTTCTACCAAGCTGCACGGGAAAGCAGGAGTGGTGTGGAGGTCCAATTCTGCAATTGCTCCTCAGGTTCTGCATCACGAATGCCTGATGTCCCAGCTTCTTCTTCGATGACCGCATCAATCTCCTCAAAAAGGCCCAAGATTCCTTCCCCGAGACCATCATCATTGACATATCCTCGCACCGAGAATGACTGGTAAAGATGAGGAATTGGCCTAGCCAATGCTTGATCAACATTCTTGTTATTCGTCTCTGTTTCGTCATCTGTAGGGACATATCCCAAACCAAACTTTGCTCCTTTGGCCGAAATTTGGACAGACTCAATGATTCCTTGAAAGTGCTTTCCCAATCCGAAACCTGGTTCGAAACCATTCTGGAGCATGACAGTAGCAATCATTTTGTGCACGGCATGCATATGAGGCTGCGGAGCTAAGTCATCACCGGTGGCATTTACCAGCTCCACCGGATAGAAATCACAACCTCGAGAGACATCATCAACGATTGGTGCATACCCATTGGAATGACTCCCTTCACCATAAATGACCAATTCCTTGTCCTTCCAAACAAATTTCATTAGTTGGTGAAGGGTAGAAGAAACAGCCCCAGCCATATGAATAAACGGCCTTCCCAGAAGCAAGTTGTAACTAGTGTTGATATCCAACACCTGGAACTCCACATTAAAATCCGCAGGACCCACCTGAATATCCAAGTTTACTGCACCCAATGTGTCTCTTTGCACTCCGTCAAAGGCCCTCACATTGACTTGGTTCTGGTGAAGCTTTTCCAAGTCGAATTTCAGCTACCTCAAAGTCGAAAGTGGGCAAATATTAAGACCGGATCCATCATCGACCAAGACGCGATTAATTATCTTATCTCGACACATACAGGTAACATGCAGAGCTTTGTTGTGCATTCTCCCTTCAAAAGGTAGCTCTTCATCACAGAAACTGATTCGGTGTCCTCGGATAACCTAGTTTATCATGGCTTCTAAATTATCACTGTTAGTACCCACAGGCACATAAGTATCATCCAAAGCCCTCATCAGAGCCTGCCTATGCAACTGCGAACTCATCAATAAGGCCCACACAGAGATTTGAGCCGGCATTTTCTCCAAATGCTTTACAATTAAATAATCTTTCGACTGCATTTTTCTCCAGAATTCTTCGACCTCGGCTTCACTGATCGGCCTTTTAGTCTGATCCTTTTTCTGCCCTCCTTGAGCTAACTCTTCCGGTGTGTAGCACCTGTCGGATCTAGTCATACCCTGGGTGACAACCGTTTCAATCACAAACTTTGATCGAGTAAGAGTTTCTCGCGGTACCAAGGCAACAACCTTCTCGGGTGTCAGAATCACAAACTCTTTCTTCTCTCTAATGCTCAACGAAGCTACAGCCTTTTCCAGTTCATCAGGAGCAATCGGAACTATTGCCTTTGTCACGCACCAGTCATCATCTATCTCTATCATATTGATAGTGGCGCCTCCATGATTCGGCAAAGGATTACTATTGACATTGGACGCAGCCGTTTGAAGAAAGACCACATTCTGGTCAATTAGGTCTTGGATCTTATGCTTCAGGTTGATACAGACCTCGGTATTATGTCCAACACTGTTGGAGTGATACGCGCACCTCTTATCAGGTCTGTAAAACTTTGAGCTAGTGTCAACCGGCTTGGGCCCCACTGGATGAATATATCATGCCGCAGTTAATCGTTCGAACAGCTTTGTTCGGCTTTCAACAAGCGGAGTGAAAATTCTGGCAGGCTTCTTCTCAAATCTAAGACGGGGGGGATCATAATTGCCTTGTTGAGGGGGAGGCATTTGGCGTTAATTTGGAGAATTCGGACGGGGGGCTTGATATCTGGGATATGAGTTGGTTTGGTAGTTTGGTTGTGGAGCTTGGTAGTTCGAGAGAGTATT
>NC_064290.1:8314411-8383090 GCF_019186545.1 Solanum stenotomum | reverse complement strand
TGTACAAGTTTTGGTGAGGGAGGGAAATGCGTGGGTTGTCAGCGTTTTGGCTGTGGGGGGGTAGGCCGGTTTGGTGGTTTGCATTAGGGGGAGGGAGTGGAGCTTGGAGGTTGGTATTTTGAGGAAGGGGTGGTGTTTGATAAGAGGCTGAGGCGTAGTGGGGGTTTTGGGTGGTAAGGTCAATGATGGAAGGATTACGAGCAGGACTCGAAGAAAGGTTTTGAGCTTGTTCCACGTTATGAGGAGGAATTTGAACTAGAGGTCTTCCGTTTGGTTGAGCGTTAACAGCAAAAATTGGAGGAGGCAAAGCTTGTTTTCTCTGCATCTCGACTCTCATCTCAGCAATTTGTTGCATCAACTGCAGGATCAGTTTATTCTGATCAGCAAGGGCGGGCTGGGCCACCACGACATCAGTAAGGCTAGGTTCTTCGTTATTATCACTCATTGCTGTTTTTCCTCTTTGGGAACTTTGGCCGGGAAAGGAATCTGTAGGCCCTTTTGATCTGGTAAAATAAGGATGATCAGCCAGTGTATCAACACAGATCAGTTCTAACGACCTGTAGAGAAAGACAACTCAAAGGCAAATAAGTTAGTATTAGTTTCGGACGAATAATGCAAGATATCACATAGAAGACATATAAACATATAAGAGTTGCTTCGTTTGAGGACACGTTAACCCACGAGTGATGGGGACTAATTTTTTGAACAAGCAGGAATTTGCTCATTTTATTTGGGGCTAGTGACTCAGAAAGGCTAAATTGCGTTGAGCTAAGGTCTTCTTATCGCATCTTCTGACATCTGTTGATCTGAACTCAATGTTTCCTTGCAGAATGAAAGAGGGGGAAAAGAAAATTTGAAAAAGATAGGGGCCGGGCCTTGAAAGGCTGCCAACGTATCTCCCAAGGAGAATTCAGGCCCTACGTAGTTCGAATACGAAGGGAATTTTCATTTTCATTCATTTATGGTGATTACAAGGAAAGTGAAAAACAGATAATAAAGCGTCCTAAAAGATAGATGGTGCCTTCAGCGAAGCTTCTTCCTCTGACTGTCGTATTAGCCATGGGGGACAAACTCAACTTGAATCTTTCCCATGTTGACAAGGGATTCCACGTTATAGCGAAATTTGAGGCACCTCCCAATGATGTGATCGATGGCATCATGATAAGGGCAGGGCTTCCAAATCTCAATTCCAACGGGATTGATTGCTTCGTCATCCTTTCTGATAGAGACCAAGACTCCTTTTTGAACTAATAGACTGTAGATGTCCAGCAAAGTTTTCTTGAAAGGCGTAAAGTAGTGATAGTAAAACAAAGTATGCTCAGTGACTGGCATATTAGGCTCTTGTTGGTCACAGGTAAGGACGGTGTTCCTACCCCACATATACGGGATCTCCCCAACGTTGATCAGGTTGCGGATTGTTGCCTTAAGCTCCAAACATTCTTCTATAGCGTGTCCTCTTTGGTTCGGGTGGTAGGCACATGTCTTTTGAGAGCTTTCATACCCAAACCCAAAAGTGGTTCCTTCGAGGGGCTTCAGCATACCTGACGTCTTAAGGTGCTCGTAGATGAGAGCACACGACACGACTCTTGCCCCCACGCTATGTGTCCGCTCATAAGTTGGGAGAGTGATCTTTTGGTCTCCTCCTTTCAGACGTCCCAGGAAGGGAGGCATATAGATGATTTCCTCATCGGCATCTTCTTCAGTAGCTCCAGGGTGAGTGTCTTCGGGACCACTATTTGCTTCTTGATCGAAGAAAGAGCATTTCCCGCGTACCTTTCGAAGTCTCATAGTTATGTCTTTTTTGAAGACGTCATGTTCCTTCCGCACAGCAACTGTCTTTTCACTTATAACATCACATTTTGTCCTCTTTGCTGCCAATTCCGCGTCTAGTGCCGCATTCGCTGCTTGGGCGACCGCGGTGGCAAACTCCACTTCTATTCTCTTTTCTCTGGTTTCTTGGATCTCTCGCCTGAGCCGCTGCAACTCCATCCTCAAATCCTCCTTGGTTAGCTCTATGTCGATACCCTTGCCTTTTTCCATCTTAGCGGCAATTTCACCTTTCCTGAGATGATAGAGTAATATTTTAGGATTTGGGTGGTAGGATTTTATTTCTGGCTGAGAAACTCAAGACTCATGGAATTTTGGTCGGACATTTTGATATTGACTTGTATTTGGTGTTGTAGAGATTTTTTGGAAATTTTTTGAAAAAGAGTGGGCTAAAATATCATCATTCAAAGCAACAATATCACATAAACAGTTAAAGCACACAAGCATATATCGCGCGTCCTAAACAAGTAGGGGACCCTTTTGTGCCAAGGGTAGGCCTAGCGTATTTGAAAAATGTATGTGTAAAATTGAACCGTTTTGTTACCCCAAAGCAAATTTCGCATATAAAATGATGTTCAAGAAGCGAAATAAGCAAGGGAAGTAGGGAATAAACGAAAATCACAAAGGAAAGGCCCACACAGGGGTCGTTTGAAAAGAGTACCAAAATACGAGAAAGGCAAGCCCACGCAGGGGCAAATAACAATAAGCACATATAGAAAAACCCACGCAGGGGAGAAATCCGCTAAGATGTTCCCGATGGCCCCGCCTCTAATCTGCTCCTCTTGTTCTGCGCCATGAGATGTTAAAGCCTATATTGAATCATTAGCAAGTATCTTTCGCTCCGGCGACCTTTCTCTTCCTAGTCTTCGAGGCACATTCCGCTTTTCTTATCTCCAATCCATAAGTTAAGCTCTCCCAAATCGCTTCTCAAGCTTTCTAGTTCTTGAGTTACGCTCTCGAGGGCGTACTTATCCTCTTCTTGCTTTCGAAGAAATTCCTCGTGCATTTCCTGGGCTTCTCTTCTTACCTCTCTCAGTTCTATCAAAGCTTTGGACTCTTTGTCCTCTACACTGCGGTAAATGTTCGGAACTGAGAAGGTGATACCCTGTATATTACGCTTCAACCAAGCTTTGTAAGTTTCATCATACCCCGTATTAAATCGATCTATGGCAATAGTGTCCTTGTTCATTCGCACTGCTCTTTTCCATTCTCTTAGCATCTCTGAAGCCTCAGGCACTCTATCATCCCCAATGTCGAACACATAGATACGGTAGTATGCTTCTGGAGGTGTAGTTTGTCTTCTTCCAAACTGTCTCAAGACCCGAATGGGTGCATATGGGCGAATACCTCGAATACCTGGCAGAGGAAGCACAAGTTGTCTGTCGCCCCGCACTATGGCATCTTTCAAGATGAAACGGTCAAACATCCATTGGATGTTTTCTTCTCTCAACTCAGAGAAAATTTGAGCCCATCTTTCTCTAGTTCTTCTTTTTTCCAAGTCTGCCTAGAACAACATGTCATTCAAACTCTTAAGAGCATTATTTTCATCGAGGGTATGGAGTTCTTGAGTTCCATGTCTCTTCACCAAGTGACTCATTATCCACCATTGAAGAAGAAGGTTGCAACCTTGAAAGTAACGATGCCCCTCCTTGCATTTCCCCAAAGCACAGTACATGTCGAAAAGGATGACAGGTGCAATAAGATAATACTTTATTTGCCCTTAGTTCAGATGTCCGTGGAAGAGAGTGTGCGCAAGCATTATTACCCGGGTGTTGATACTGAGGCTTGGGCCGTGTGGGAAAACCATGGTGCCTAATAGTGCGATGGTAAATGCCAAAGGTCTGATCCCGTCCCATTCTCTGAAAGTGACCCTGAACTCTTGGTTGTAATTCACATAAAAGCTCGCATCCCCGAATCTAACATAGAGATCCATGAAAGAAACGCTAGAACCTTCGGCCCAGTAAGAACAATCATTTCTTAATCCGAGCCAGTTTACAATATCCTCAAGGGTAGGCTTGTTAGGGATTAGGATGTTTTCCCGCTTTCTCACCCTTCTTTCAAGCCCTGTACCGACTGTGTCTATTCCATCCCGAATTTCCTCAATTGTAGGGGTTATTTCCGTGGTTCCAAATCGAAACACCATTTTTTCGTTGTCCCAATAACTTGTGAGGACTTCAATCAGTTCGGGCCACCCAACCATATTGATGAGTTCTGTTAAGGCCCCTACATATTTGTTGAGATCCCTTTTGTGAAATGCATTAAGGTCGTTGTACCACATCTTGAGCAGAGCTGGAGCTTCCACTACCATGTCGAATTTGGGAAATCGATCCATACCTACAAAATAAAACCCGGTTAAGATTCCCTCCCCCAAATAGGCAACAATCAGGTTTCTACACATACATCTTTCAAATGTCAAACAATATGATATGTCGTTAGGTCGTGGACCTTGGACATAATTTTTGGCGGTTTTACTAATGGACTTAATACGCCTTGGGTATTAAGCCGTCTTAGGCTAATGCTTAGATTTGGATTTGATTTCGCTCTACTCTAGGTTGACTAGAATTGGTTTAGAAATGATGGTTACCCGAGTCGGACAAACAACGGGGTGAAGTCTAATAAACGACGTTGGATGACCACAAGTCAACTATTCGTTTATCACTTCCAAAGAATTTAACTTGTGTTTTTTCTGAAGGACAGCCGTGGTAAGCCACGTAACCGTCTTTTTTCTAATGCAATCTATTTGCCCTTTGGCGGAATCGGGTGCCATGAATGCCACAATTAATATAAGATACGATAATTTAAACAAGCAAACAGTTAAACACATAGCCAAATAATTAATCTTAAGGTTAGAACCATTCAAATCCCCAGCAGAGTCGTCATTCTGTTTTATTTGGAAAATATATTTTAGACTAGGACTGGTTTAAGAGTCGCCGCTTAATTTTTAAAGGGAAATTAAGAAAACTAATTTTTCAAAAGATTAAAACAGNTGCGGGTTTATGCGGATTTGTCCTACACTTGCACCATTGCCATCCCTAAGTGACATATAAAATGGAAATAACACTTATATACAGAATTAATTCAAGTATAAGGACACATAGCAAACGATATATAAGTTATGCATCAGATATATAAGTTATGTATCATATGCATAACTATAAACTAGATTCATAATGATTTAGGTTTGAAATAATTGAGGTTATGTATCAATAATAACATTTATACTGTTTTATTTGGAAAATATATTTTAGACTAGGACTGGTTTAAGAGTCGCCGCTTAATTTTTAAAGGGAAATTAAGAAAACTAATTTTTCAAAAGATTAAAACAGGAAATCGATTGAAAATATTTAAAGAGGGGTTCGAGGTTCCTATTAATATTCTAGGAAGGTTTTTAAGGCACCTAGAATATCCATTAATGTGGTTATCCGACAATTAATTATTTGGCTAAATTTTATTCAACTTAACTTAACTTGCAAAACTGAACTATTTTAGTTAGGACCATTTTAAGAGAAAAATAAAATGCAGAAATATTTATCTAAGCGAAATATTTTGTAAACTTATTCTTAAGTTTTGAAGAGATGATGGGCTTAGTTAAATTGTTAATTCAAAATGAACGTCTCTCGGGGATTTGAATTTTTCGACCTTAAGGTTAGCGACAAATATTAATAAGCAAAACAAACATAGTAAAGTAAAGAGGGAAAGAGAGTTGGACCCAAATCTAGTTTCCGTCTGCCTGGACCAGTATTTGGGCCCATTTTTGTTTTGGGCCTCCGGCCCATTTGAGCCACTTGCACCTGTCCTAAGAACTAATAAGTATAGCAAATAAGTGGGCTTAGGCCCAAAATAACAAAATACAATTTTTTGAATTAAGGGTGGGCCTTTAGCCCAAATCCTTCAATTTTTCGATCTGCTGCATATCCTTTCAACTTTGGGACCTGTTCATCGATTTTAACGGCTGACTGACTCGGAAAGGAAATTTGAGCCTTTAATGGCTCTCCGAAATGCAAAGGGAATGATGAGTTCATAGTGAACTCGAACAAATTTTCACATGCAAAAAAAAAGGAAGATAAAAATTAGAGTGAAAATAATTGGCAACAAGTAACACCTTGGTAACAACTGATCTTTAACATACAACAAAGAAGAGGTAAAAGCTTAAGGCAAAGTTACGCACATGGACAACAAAATGAAAGGAAATGTTATTGACATCTAACACGCTTCCAAATAACTGAAGCCAAGCAAATCAATTGGGCATATAGACAAATTGTCATTATGAACAAAATGGACCAACATACAGTGATATCATATTTACATCATACGGTGATATCAAAATAAATAACATAAGCGATTAGATTAGCAACATATTTGAGAAAATAAATTCACCCAACCCAAATGTATACATTTATTCAATAGTTAGTTAAGCATAGAGCATCCATGAATATTATATGCTAAAGAATAAAGAATAAAAGAAAGTAATTCTTCGAGGTAGACAAAAATCTAGGTAGTGAGTCAAATAAATACATAAAGATGAATGCAGCAATTTTTTATTTTATTTATTTATTTATTCATTTTTTTTACTAATAATTAAAGTTCCACTATAGAAAGTTTCAGCAGAGAACCAACACCAACTCACTCAAAATGAATATATTAAATACAAAAATATCTTCTAGCAAGTGATATATTAACAACTAATTCGGTTTTAATACTTCATTTGACTAAACTAGCTCTTTCAAAAAGACATGTAGAACCAACAGTAGACCCCAGCTAAACCATGAAACTACATCAACATACAAGGAATTATACTATACCCACTTAATTTTTGAGAAAAAGAAATGTAGGTAGACAAGCCATAGAAATATACTACGCACAACAACTGAAGTATACTGATATAGTAGAACACGTAAGCTGATTCGATTACCCAATTTCAACATAAAGCTAAGATATGTCAATATTCAAGATGCTTCACAAATAGAGTCAAAATAAAGAGGAGAACAAAAATAAAGCCAAGGAAACCCAACGAAAATAGGCTCATCGCATAACATCGAAATAGAATATAAATGAGGGAAGAGGTATTGCCTTTTCCGGGCAGCGAACTTGAGACGGGAAACGAGCTAGATAGCGACGAGCTTCCGCCACAACAATAAGATTTAGACGGATCTTAACAGAATGAACAGGAGAATGAAACCAAGCTCGAACTTTTTCTCCTTTTTCTCCAAGTATACCGTCTAATTACTTTGAATATTTTCAGCTAGACTTTCAGCAAACTATTCTTAATATGGATGAATTTTTCGACCGACCTTATATTTTCTTTCAAAAAAAGAATGCAAAAAAAACCGAAAATCAAACCCCCCCCCCCCCACACAAATGAACACAAAAGATGTTTATATAGGGGAAATTAGGGCAGATTGTGGGGGGGAAATGGTGGAAAATCGAATAGGAATGGATCCCCTCCAAATTCAAAACTCAAAATTTTTCACCGATTAGGGACGACATCTTTTTCTGAATTTTTCTCCCTATTCCAGAAGAGGAAAGGGGAATGGATGGCTAGGATCAATCTCCCGTCCTCGCACTCGACATGGAGCGATCTCGTTGCTGCAAGGACGATTCTGCAGGCTGCTCCTGCTGTACGAGTGTACTGTCTGAAATTTGTCGTCGTTCGCTGCTACTCACGCGAGGAGGATGAAGCATGGGCGTTGGAGTCGTTTGTTTGCTAAGTATTTTTGTTTCTGAAATTTAAACATTGTTTTGGGTTTCTTTTGAAGAAATAAAAAGTGGGCCGGGTTTGGGAAGTTTAGAAGTGGGCTGGGAGGTTGAATTAACATGGCTGGGAATTGTGGAATGGGGCTGATTAGAATTAAGAGGAGAATGGGAAATGGGCTTGAAATTGAATTGGTTTTGGCGTATCTAGATATCAAATTAGGCCGAAAATATGGCCTAATCTTTGGGTCCCAAAGAATTGGAACGCTAGGATAGTAAGTGGCTAATTTTGCCATGACAAGTGCCAAATTCGAAACTTAGCCAATGAATTAAAATTAATCAATTAACAAGCTTCTTAATTCTCACGAAATAAAATAATTATAATTAATTTAAACATGAACTAATTAATTCAAAATCGTAATTATGATTTAAATTAAACTAAGTTAGTAAAACACTTAGCTAAAAAGAAATAAAAATCTTTTGGTATGATTTTCAAATATTTATAAAATATACTAATTAGACACATAATTACATAATACTTAACTTAATTATAAACTAGTTAACTCGAAATATAAGTTATTAATTAATTTAAACCAAATAGTCAAATGTTTAAATAAGACTAAAATCGTTTTGAGACAATTTTCGAATATTTATAAAATATACTAATTTGACACATAACTATATAAAATATCATATTTATTATTTTGAAATTTATAAAAAATGACAAAACTACTTAAAATGACTTGAAAATTATTTTGAATTTTACAAAGCCAATTATTTCAAATCGTTTAGAATTTAGGAAGCTCGATGATTAATTTATATTGGGGATGGTCAAAATTGGGTGTCAACATATACCACATACATTCTACACAGATAAAGTTATAATGTATCTGATAGAGATGGAGTGATATATCCGAATATTAAAAAAGAGAGAAGGAAAAAGGGGAATTTTGTAATTAATTCAAATTATAGAAATTTTTAAAATTTTTATTATTTTAAATCGTGTAATTACGTAATTTGTTCCTTAATTAAAAAGGTAGTACTCTATAGCTGGGGGAAAAAAGAGAGAAGAAGAGGCAGGTCACAAGAAAATCCTAATAACATTTTTGTTGACATAAGTTATATTTCATATTTGGTACACTGTCCATTGATAGCTCTAGGACGAACGTGAACTTTGTCATTTGTAATACGACTAATTATTTTCATTAATTAAAAAAAAAATTAACTATACAAGAATGTGCTACATAGATATATAGGACAGTTTGCATTCATCTAAAAATATTATTGTCAGTTTGTCACTTGTCAATGTGCCACGATTTCGTTTATCAAAATTGTTCTAAAAAAATTGCTACTATATTTTTTCCTATATGGTGTGTGTTATTTGAGGTTTGAACCTAAAACTCCTTCATTCAAATGGACATTCATTATCACTACATCAAAGACATAGTCTTTGTCAAGGGTGTCGAACTTTAAATATTTATCATTTACATGTAGAATCTGACATATATATATATTATATATACAACGTAATTTTCCGATCAAGGGTGTCCAATTGGCTGTGGCTACGCCACTGTTAATGAGAGTTAGAGTAATCTCACACTAGGAGTGGCGTTCCTTACCAAAGATTTTTTCATATCGGAGCTCGAATCCGTGATCTTTAACTAAGAGAGGAACACCTCATCAACTGCACCACATCCTTTTGATATGGTACATCTATTGTTATTTATTTTACCATAAAAATTATATATTCAGAAAGAAAACAGTTAAGAGAGAAATTTAAATAGTAGGAAGAATGATTCGTGCAATATAATCCTCTCAAATCCAGCTAAATTAATTAAGTAATGGCTTAATTTTCTAATCGTCATTTTAAAAACGGTTCCGTTTTAAAAATTGCATTTCCACATCAGAGAAGCATATTTGTGAAATTGTTTGGGAAATGAAATATATTGGACGGTGTTTAAGATGTCGGTATTTTTATCGTCGATAATGCCAAGACAAAGATTTTGTGTCTTTTTTTCTTCTCCAGCTTCTTTGTTTATGTTTCAATGGCCACATCAGGAGATTTTTAGGGATATGTGTTTAATTAGGTCTTAGGCCTAACTCGCACCCCAAAAGCTAGTTCTTGGGCATGCTCCAGTTGGGCTTGGGCGTGAAGGGAGTGTTAAAGTGGATAAAAGTCCCACATTGATTGGGGGAATGGACTGGTGGTTCCTTATATGGACTTGGATAATCCTCTCCCCATGAGCTAGCTTTTGGGGTTGAGTTAGACCCAAATGTCATATATTTACATCGATATGTATGGAGGCTTCGATTTTGGAGATAGAAATGATAAAGGTCTCACTGTTGGATTTTGCTAAAGCTTTTCACTTGATAATAGCTAATTCGAGTATCCTGAAAAAGAAGAAGGAGCTCTTTGATGAGGTTTTGATTTGGTGATAGCTAAGTCATCCCTAAGAAAGAAAATTGCAAGTACATGAGGTCGATAATTTAAGGTACTGGGGAGATTGATGAAATTGTCACACATTGTATTGTGGCAAGGTAGATGAAATGGAGATTGACATCTAGTGTTTTCTATGATGTGAACGTGATGGCGAGACTTAAAGGGAAAGTTTTGTATAGTGGTGGTTAGACCGACTACGTTATACGGGCAGAGTATTGGGTAGTCTAGAACTTTCATGTCTAGAAGATGAGGTACTGGAGTTGGAGATGCTTGGAGGATGTGTAAGCATATCAAGAGAAATAAGAATAAAAATAAAGATATTAGGAATAAAGTGGTAGTGGCCCCCGTGGAGGACAAGATGCAGAAAGTGGAGCTGGGATGGTTTTGGCATGTGAAGAGGAGATGTGTAGATTCCTTGGTAAGGAGGTTTGAGAGGTTGGTCATAGCGGGCTTGAGAAAGGGTAGATATATGCCAAAGAAGATTAGAGTGAGGTAATTAAGCAAGACATAACACAACTTCAACTCACCGTGAACCTTAATAGATCGAACGGTGTGGAGTTTGAGAATTAGGATAGCAGGTTAGTAGGTAGTCGGGTATATTTCATTTGTATTTCCGAAGTGCCAGTATTAATTTTGTACTATCTTATTCTTAGATTCTTATGACTACCTTGTGTTTATTTATCTCGATCATCTTATTACCTTCTTGTTGTTTCTGCTTGCTACTACGACCTCTTTTGCACCTATCTTTGAACCAAGAGGCTATAGAAAATAACTTCTTTACAAGGGTTAAGAATAGTGTATATCTTTATCATACTATACTTATAAAATTACACTTAATTTATTATTTTATTTATTTTCAATAGTAAAAGATAACATTTTCTCAATGCTTGATTAGAAAGAGCTCATTTCTTTCCTTGTATTGGGTCTTCCTCATGTGTATGATATAAATCGTTTTAATGGACCGCTCCCAATATTCCACAACACTCGTGGCAAAAACATAAAGAAAAGAATAGCTTTGGAGAATGTGAGAAGAGAAAATGGGCTTTAAAGCAAATTGGCCCATTTTTCACTTGGTCCAAACATGAAAATTTGATGAATTAAAAACAAAAAAGAAACTACATAAATCTCACTAGTTTAGAAGTTAATTACTTAGATATACTTAAGTTTATAATATTACGCATTTTTTCATATTTTGGTGCATCTAGATACACTCAGATACATCCAAATATATGTATCTCGAGATCATGAGAGTAAAATTAGGTGTAATTTTTCTAAATACATTGTATTCAAGTGGATTCATATGTATCAGAGATATATAACAAATCTCTCTCGCCTCTCTCTCATCCATCTTGCCACTCTCTTATGTATCTGGTATTCCGGATACCTACAAAGTAATTAATAATTGTCAGAATATATATATATATATAAAAGTCCCTTTACAAAATAGGTTTCACAACTTCTTGGGCTAAGAGATTAGTCTTTGCACTAGCAGTTTAGCTCAATGGGACAGAGGTGGCAAAATTAGCTCATACAAAAATATTATTATTTTGAAATAAAATAAAATGAAAAAATAAAAACTTTACTTATTTTAAAATGGAAAATGTATGAATTCTTTAAGAACATGCTGCGAATTTAATATTTAGCACCCCTAAATATTAATGCTGAGAATTGAAATTATTTAGATCTGGCCCAGAGCAAGAATAATCCTATAGTTTTATTTTCCTTTTCATTCTTGTAATTAAATCCCAAACCAATCTTTAATTTAAAATAAATAAATAAATCTCAAACCATGACTAACATAGTCAATCACTGCTACTATTACATCATTTTTTTTTAATTCTTCCTTGTTTATGATCACTAAGAATAATATATAATGTACATGCTATATTCCTTGAGATCGAAACAATTATAGACATATGTCATACGATTTCTAAGTCTAGTTTCTAAGTATTATAAAATTTAATAGAATTGTAATTTATTGTTTTCCTAGAATCATGTTTAGGAAACAATATTGCATTGTGTAAACTTCAAGTTGGGGGTTAACTTGAAGTGGAGTTCAACAATATGTGGAGATTGTTGAAAGTTAGGAATTAGAACTAGTTCTTTAGATTGCAAAAATTGTAATCTGAATTATGTTGAGACTCGTTATTTTAGTGAAGTTTGGATGAAATTTTATAGAAGTGTAGATCGTAATTTTTTCACCCTTGTGAGCCGAATATTTTTTACGTAAAAATACTATATCGTCATTTTTAGTTGTTTTATCTATCTAGTGAGATTATCGATGAAACACAGACTTAACCTATTTCATAGAAGAAGTATGAGTGCATAAAATATCATGTATTTTTCTTTTAGGCACCTTAAAGAAAATGTTAATTAGGTGGGGAGTTTGACTATTTAATCCTCATTTAGATATAACTAGGAACTTAATCGCGCTTCGTGAGAAATAAAAAAATTACACCGCCCGTTTGGTCATAAGAAATTATAAATTAAACTTCTTTCTGAAATTTTTTGCTTTACTTAAATATTAATTTGACCATGAAAATTCGAATTGAACTTTATTTATATTTTGTTTTAAGCAAATATAAAAAACATTATGTATAAAAATAGCTTTTTGACAGACATTTGACTATATATTTGTCCACCCAGGTTATTTATATATTTAGTCTTTGCTACTCAAGAAATAATTAAATGAAAATATGATATCAAAAATTTCTCAAAAAAAAAACACACTTCATTATATCACTCAAAAAATAATATAAACTAAACAAACATTCATCAGTTTTCTACACATACTCACCACTCTAATATTTTGGATTCATGAATTGAAGATGTTTCATGAAATGTTGCATTTCATTTGAGTGTAGGTGTAAATATAGCGATGTTCAAATTCTTTGATTAAGTTATGAAGTTTTTAAAATTTTCAAAACTCATAATACACAAAGTAATACTATAATGGAAATAATATGTTTAATCTATTTGAGAATTTTTAGAAAAGACAACAAAAAAAAATATGCATGCTTCATTAACTTGGTATATATGCTATTAATCCAAGGAATTGTATGGCGTATTAATAAAATAAATTGAATTGAATTATCATATTGAAAAAAATCAAAACAAACATGAAAAAAAAGAGATGCTATGAAAATTCAAAAGCCACTTCATAAGACCATTTATTACATTTTCTTAAACGTAAATTTATGTTAACATATTTATTGAATTTTCATTAACATTACAAGTTCATATGAGTTACAACCTTTTCACCTCATCCATTTTTTCGTATTCCTCGTAAATTTACATTGAACATTCTATTATAAATATTAAGTACCAATGTTTTTGAATGAATACTAAATCATGTTTTCAATCTTCAATTTTTTTAATCACGTGTCCAATTTATTTCACAACTAAAGTGTTATTAAATGAAAGAAGGGTGCAAATAATATTTTATTTCATAAAGAGGTATCATATCATCTTATCTATTCCTATCTATATAAAATTATGTGTTAACTTAAAAATATCTAAAAATTGTAAATGCATATAATTGGCCTTATTAATTAATTAATACAAGTCAAGCTTTAAGACGATGATGGTGGTAGAATTGTAATTATTTTGGTCTTGACAATTATTTTTTCTTCCTGAAATTATTCGTTTTTTTTTAATCTTTTTTGTATTGTCATGTTTTTTCCTTCCTCTTTTTGAAAATCAAATGGAAAAAAATTAAGTTTTTATTGAAAAAAAAATATTTTTAAGTATTATGAATGAACGCATGGAAAGAAATCAAGAATTTTTTAGAAGAAGACATTATGATATTAATATAATATAAGTTTATATCACTCATATCATTTGATGAAAATTTATAAAGTTAAAAGAATTGATGGAAAATAATTATAGATCGTGATAATATATTCTCTGAATATAGCTACATGTGATATCTTCATCATCATCTACAACAAAAGTTCAAATAAGATTAACAAAAGGAAAAAAAAAATCCTAAAAGTCCATCAATAAATTAAACAACATACAACATATATAACAAAAGTTCTAATGAGATTAACAAAAGAAAAAAAAATAAAAATTCTTAAAAATCATCAACAAACTACATATAAATAAAAAGAAAGGTATAAATAATTATGCATTTATATTGAATAAAAGAAAAAAAAGGCAAAGAATAAAATATTTTTTATACCTTAGTGTAGGTTTACTTTTTCTGTCCATCGCATTGGACAGAAAGATAATTTAAACCATTGTCAATTTTTTCTTCAACTAAATGAATCAAAGATAAACTGAAAATAAAAAAATAAAAAACAAAGTACTTGAAAAGTATTATGTTTTTAAAACTGCGAAACATTTTTCACACTATTGCATATTTATACTACTTCAAAAACAACCAAAAAAGAAAGAAGTGGGCAAATTATTACCTTGAAAATGCAGCTTCATAACCAAAATTATATTTAATAGTAGAAGTCTTCACGTAGATTTTTGTCTCTTTGAATTTGTTTGTAACAAATCTCACACTTATTGGGAGACAATGAATTTTCATCGTATTTAATTACATTGAACAGTTACAAAATATTAACACATATTTTCTAGTGTAGAAAGTAAATGCAATTAGATGTGACTATTCAAGAATCAAAACCTATTTCAAATTAAGCTAAAGAAGTCATAATATAAGTGAGAAAGTAGACAAAAAATGTAGAGAGATAAGTTAGAAGAGTTTTGTTAATCTTCCAAGTGTTTCTCAAATCTTCAAGTGCATAACATAATTCTCAAGACCTCTATTTATATTGTTACATAAAGACATATAAAGAAATAACAATAAACATGACATTAATTCTTGAGAATGTGGGGAAGATTTAGGTGTGTGGAAGATAAAAGAGGATGGGGTGGAGGTGTGAGTTTATTACACATAATGGTGGAATTACATCTTGAAATTATGGACATTGAGTGGAGTAGTAAATTTTTAGACATTCAATTTTATATATTAAAGAATAAAATAAATGGAGGAATAGTAATTGTCATTTTTCTTTTTTTATCTAATATAAAAAATAAAAATAAAAATTGGCATGTGAAGAGTTTTTGATATACATAAATGTTCCTTCATTAATATAATATTTATTTATAATAAATTAAATAATACTTTTACAATAAATTAAATATTTTAAATATGAAAAAGGGCCAAAAAAAGAAGTAAAAAGAAAAATGGGAATGGAAATCATAGAGAGGTGTCATCTCACCTTCTCTATGTTTCTCCTTTTATATATATATATATATATATATATAGATTGCTCTTCATTTAATATTTTTACTCTATCAATGTGTCTGTAGCTTCAAAAAAATAGTATTTTCTCCGTTTTTATTTGCTTGTCTTATTTTGACTTGACACAGAATTTAAGAAAGTAAAGAGGACTTTCGAATCTTCTGATTTTAAATTAAGGATATGAGAAATATATCAAAATATCTTTTAATCTTGTGATCTTTAACACACACGTGAAAGTTGAATTATTAAAGAATTGTAAAAAAAAAAGACTTATTCAAAATAGACTAAAAAGAAAAGTAGGACAGAAAATTGAAGTGGAGGGAGTACTAATGATAAAATAATGTTGTCTTGAACTTCTAAAATAACAAATAATATGAGACGGTTATTTTTATAAATCATGACACATAATTTGAGACAGTAAGAGTAAATATTAAAACATAGGGTCAAATAACTAAAAGTCCCTCATTAGTAATGTTTCTTTAAGCTATGATCGAATAAGTTAAAGAAAAATATGATAAATAATTTGAAATAAATAAGGAATATAAAATAAATTGGCAATATGGTTACAAATTAAATAATCTTAGGAGCAAGTTAGCAACAAAATAAAAAATGAGAGACAAGGTTGCAGTTAGGTTGACAATAAATGATGGAGATTGTTGACTTCATGGCTTGGGATCTGCAGCTCTCAAACTCCAAGTTGTGATTTGTTCAAATTGGTCTCCTAACCAACTTTGGATCTTTAGAGAAATTCCTTTCAACAGATCAAAAAAAAATTGAAGGGTTATTATAAAATAACTGCTGAAAACGATGCATCAACTTGAGCCTAAAATATTCTTAAACTGTCATTTCTCTATCTTAAAATAAGTATTAATTTTAGCAAAAATTACATTAAGAAATTGATATATATAATGTATAGTTTACAAAACTATTCATATTTAAAAAATTATTCAATAGATGGTCACCACATATTTAAAATTGATATTTATAATGTATAGTTTAAAATTGTAATTAATAAATGGTCGCCACATAGTTAAAAAATTATTCAAATAATAATTTGTTATAAAAGTGGTCAATATTGGACCAAAAGATGGATGACAGGGTATTTTAGAATCAATAGGTGAATAACATGAGTATTTCAGAGCCAACAGATGGATGGAAAATAGTTTTGCATCATTTTCAATAATTCAAAAGTGTTTTAGGCCCTTTTCCATTATTAATTTCAAAAATGACATTTATTTTAAAATAAAAAAGATATACAAAGTTATCTTTGTTACACTCTATTTTCCTTTGTTGTTGTCTCCTAACTAGAGCAATAAATAGCTGAACCTTAGATCAAGGGTCAGCACTCTTTCTTCTTTACTGAACTAGACACAGGTGTCCGTGTTAGCATGGTTCAGTATGTGTTATTTTTTAATCTCAATTTATATTATACATATAAAATTTAGAGAGTCAATTAAATTTTAATATGATATTTTAAGTTATTAATTATTGTGATTTATAATATTTTTTAAAGTAATTTTAAAATAATTCTATATGTTACTCTGCTTGACCCAATTTATGTGGCACTAATAAAAGTTTTCTATAGGTTTTTTTATAAAAAAAAATTGGGGATGAGAGGGGATTACAATATGAAGAATCAAACCCTCGCCAATAAGGTGGAAGTTCAAAAAGCCAACCAACTAAGCTACATATTATTAATTACGATAGTTAATAACTTAAAATATTTCAAAGATATAAAAATTTGATCGACTCTTGAAATTCTATCAATGTGACATGATTTGGGAAGTAGCTTATAGAAGAATTAAAATATTAATAATTAATAAATGGATAATTAAATCTTATATAACTAATATTTACATAAAATTATATAAATTATTTTATAAGAATCACAACATTATTATAAATGGTATAGCTACAGTTTCATTTAATTCCAATTCGCAACAAACGTTTCATTTTTCTTGCCATTCGGTCTCTCTGGATTCTCACTCGCCAGTCTCCTCTTTTTCAGTCATCTCTCCTTTCCCTGTCCAGTCTCTCTCTCTTGATTCTCTTCTGTCAATATCTCTCTCACTTTATAAAAACACAAATTATATAAAGCGAGATAGACTGTATATACAAATATAAATACAAATACATATATGTCCGTCCTATACACTTATAATTATACAAATATAAATCTTCATCTGCTCAGTTCTTTTTTACCTTTCTCTCTCTCACTCTGAACATGTATCATTTTCACTTATCCAACAAGCTATTAACATTCATTTTATTGTGGTAATCGAGATCATTAAACATGTATCAAGTTCATGAATGACGTTTTCATAAGTGAGTTCATTTAAAATCTCTGAGATTTCATCCCCGGACTAATTTTACGGTATCAAAACACTCTTTAAATTAATAAATATTAATTTATCGATTAAATAATACCTCTATAAAATAATAATATTTCATGATTCCATCTATATTAATTTAGTAAGGTTATACTGTATTAGTCAACTATAATCCTAATCAAGTTTTTTTTTTTTTCAGAATGATGCACAACCTTATCATAAAAACTAAAAAGGAACCGATGGAATAAAAGAGAAGTTTTTTCTATTATGAGCTTCTTCATTTCCGGAGGCTCAGGCCGTTAAGGTAGAAAGTTCTCATCGGTAGTGACGTTGCATATGATTTTTCATAAGCGATGTCAATATTTGAAGGCAAATAAATGAACATATCATTATGATGACAAACGATTTCATATATATATATATATATATATATATATATATATATATAATTTATTTAATATTTTTATACATAATTTTTTTAAAAAAAAAAAGTATCGTTGACGCTGGTACTGCTTGAATAAAGGGATTCGTCCATCTCGACCTTCCTATTAATATAGATGAAATCAAAATTTGAATTTTATGAGTTTTTAAATTTTAGAAAAATCAACATAATGGATCTATATTAAATATTGAATATCAACATGGTCCTACAAGACCCCTTTGGTGATTTGTTTCTCCTATTTTATTAATTTATTTTGTAATATTATATTTTAAAGTTGTTTGAGGTCCACTTAGTATCAAAATTTCAACTTTTTGGCAATAAATTATTAGTGGAAGTAGAGATACGCGTATGCGTCGTTGTCGTCATCAAAATCTCAGTCTTCTTCAACGTAATTAATATTTTATTACATTGTGGGCTATGCGTATTTTCTTGAGTAGTTTAATTATATATAAATCTTTCTCAATTTAAAAAAAAAAAAAAGGAGTAGCGAAAGGAAAAACGAGTGAGGAGATTAAACATGGAAATTGAAATCAAACCCTCACTAATAAAGTAGAAGTTCAGATAATCTATCAATTGAACTATTAAAATTTAATTATATATAGATTATAGTTCAATACTCTTTTTTTTCTCTTTTTTTTTATTATCTTTGAAGTATGACAAATTTGGCTTCACATTAATTTGCCCATTTGCAACAACTTGTGCTCACCAACTATCATTGTACTCTCATAGAGAGGGGATTGTGATAGTATTTTTATAAAAAAAAAATTATTTTATATATATAGATAATAATACTTGCATATGCCAACCAATGTAGAAAATTATAGAAAATGTGTCCCAAGTGCAGGAAAGTCAAGTAAATCACGTTTGAGGTTTAGAAAAATGTAATATTCAGAGAAGGTGAGATAATGATTTAATGTAATAAATCACCGAATAGCTAAAGATTAATAAATGATGATTTAAAATTGTAAAACTAATCTTGAGAATAATACTCCATTCACTATTTAAGATTTTGGATGGAAATTGGAATGCAAACTCGTATTCTTTCCCATTTATACAATCCTTAATTTAAAGCCAACTGATAGTAATAACTCATAACCATCCAATGATCCAAAAATGTGGTGCAGGGAATGATGTTACTTTTTCCTTAATTAGAGGTCTCAAGTTTGAGCCTTGAGTATAAAAAATTTTTTAATAGAGAGCGCTTCCTTCAGAATGTGCCCTATGTGACATGAACCTGGATATAGTTAGACTTCAATTGGGTACTAAATACTGGCTGAAAAAACAAAAAGAAGATAGTAATAACTCGAACCAAGCTTTATTCTAATTGAACACTTTGATTCCTAATAAAGTGTCTCACTTAGACATTTTCAATTCATATTTTAGAAAAAAATTGTGTGATTATTTATTTATTTATTAAGCCTATTGTTTCAATACTAAAATTGACAAAAATCTTGCTGCCATAATTTTGATATATGTACATGTATTTGGAAGAAATATAAAAAGGTGAAAATAAGGAAAACCATAGAATTAAATATAATTGCGTCTACAAAGCTCATTCCAGAAGTACAGATCTACCTTGAGAAAGAGAAAACATGAGGGTCAACGTAGTTAAACACATCTAATTAACAAACCAACTTTTTTAGAGGATTGGAGTCCTTTTAATCTCTCTCTTTTAGTTTTCAGTATTCAGTATTGCTCGACTAATTTAGATTTATGTATGAAAATCTCATTTAAAAAGTAAAACGCTTTCTACTAAAATCAATCTTTATCCCCAAGGCTTGCCCTTTTTTCCATAACATCCCTTGATGATGTGTTTATTGATCATGATCACTATGGTCTATGCATGCCTAAGACAAACCCTTTAACAAAAGTATTCTAAATTTGTTTTTGTTTTTGTTTCTAACTTTTAGAACTAGTCATATTAATTATAAAAAAAAATTCAAATTTATGCATAGACTACAAATTTTGAAGGATTAAAGAAGCCGTTTCAATTTTTGTACTGAAATTATTTTTCTTTCTTGTTGATTATAGATTAAAAGCGATATCAATTTAAACGACACCACATAAATTAAAAT
This sequence comes from Solanum stenotomum, assembly GCF_019186545.1. Classification (NCBI taxonomy): domain Eukaryota; kingdom Viridiplantae; phylum Streptophyta; class Magnoliopsida; order Solanales; family Solanaceae; genus Solanum; species Solanum stenotomum. The sequence continues at coordinate 8,363,031 of NC_064290.1, read as the reverse complement.
TCGCCCAAAATTATTGTTGTATTGAAGGATCTTAATAAAGTGAGACGAAAAAGTAAATCCAAGTATAATGTTTTTTTTTTAAAAGGTACTGAAATTAATGTGATTATGCCGGAAAAAACGATGATAGAGAAATCAAATGGTGGTATCATGGCTTTAAAATATTTTAATGCTATATTGCTATTATAGACTATGGTATACTACTATATAAAACGTGTTGTAGTTGAAAATGATCAATTGCATTTATCACATAGGTTGAAAATTTGAACTCATTTGTGTGAATCCATTAGTTGACCTAGAGCACAATTTATTCTATGCATATTGTAGTCATAGACTAGTCTATAGTTTCTACTTGTCCAAGGTCGGAGTCGATTGCATACACACTATTCTTTTGAATTTTACTCATGACATAATATTATATATGTTATTTTTGTAGTGAACAAATTCAATAAAATTGAGATTTAATCCAAAATTAAGGTGGATTAATTTTTTAAATAATCGATGGAGTTAAATAAGCAAATTTACGCACTACTGAAAAACATGAATTAGAGCGACATATAAATTTTGTAACTAAGCTGTAAAATTTATCGCGCTAATCCTATTTAGTGATAGAATAACGAAAAAATCTTTTAGCTATGAAGTATGAACAACTTTTAGCGATTTATTAGGGACAAAATTCTTAGCTAATTTCATTTTTCTTTTTCTTTTGTAAAGACGGAGTTCAAAATAATGCTAATTATTTTTAGAATATTGTAACAATATTCTAAAGTGAAGAAGTCAAATGAAAATCTTGATTTTCACGTTGATTTAGATGAACTTTAATTAGAGCTTTTGGCATATTATAGGAAGAATATGTGCCAAATCGCTTATTTCGCTTAACTAACATGAACCATACATGTGTAAAATCTCAGAATTAATACCCGACTTAGTTAATATTAGGGGTTCTGAAATTGAATCCAAAGCTAAAAGAGTCATTTTTCTTAATAAAAATGCATAAAGAGACACTCTTTTTGCAAATTGGGCTACGAGCGACTTATCTATTTTGGTTATCTCAAGAGAGAGTCCCTTAATACATTTTTACTAGAAATAATGACATTTTGGGCTCCGAATCCTTTTTAATTTTATAGCCAGCAATTTTGCAATAATAATAGATTAATATAAACACGATTATTTCATGACAGATAAAGTAACTTCATGTCTCACACGAATATGATAAAAAGTTGTATAAAAGCAAACAGAAATTAAAGATGAGTACTACTGGTTCCACACAAAAGGAATATATATAGAATCACGTTTTGATTTCCATTCCCACGTAAATTATTATTATTATAAAATATATGATTTAGTAGTACCATATCTTTGGCTTTAGATCACCCTTTTGTTTGTACTTTTAGATCCTACTTGTTGGAACTTTTGATTTGATTTACACTTTTATATGTTTCCATATTGTGTCTAGAGTGTTAACTACAACAAAGTCATTCAAATAATCATGATTTCTCCTAAAAGTTGCTTAACGAAGCAATCAAAATCAACGTTTTTATAGAAAAAAGGCTCAAATTATCACTCAATTTTGAGAAAAGACTTATTTATTTTATCCGTTAAAAATTGGATCATATATATGCTATTTTTGTTTGTGAAAAGGCTCACCCATGTCATTATTTGTTATCTGAAAATTTACACGTGGTCAATTATGATTTGGTCACGTCATTAATTAAATTATTTTTTAAAAGGAAAAAGACTCATATATGTCATTTGTTAAAAGTTTGGTTCATCTAGGTAATTTCACTTAACAAATAGTGCATGCATGAGTTTTTTCTCAAAACGTAAATGGCATAGTTGGGCCAAATTTTTAAAGGATGACATAAAATGAACATTTTTTCTCAAAGTTAGATAGCATCTGAGCCGTTTCCCTAAAAATTATAAAAACTATATAGAATTTACTCGCTTAACCACTTCAAAATAATTTATGCGATCATGTAATGGCCCTAATCTACACTATTAAGATATTGTCCACTATGAATGTAGACTCGCATAAATTTATCTCTTAAATTTTAACTTAAAAATATCTCAATAACCGATTCTAAAATTCATTCTTTTAAGATTTATGTATAACTTTCTTCTCCCATTTTAACGTAGAATTTACCTAAGATATAACGTTGATATCTATTAGAAGCCTGCCTTCCTTTCTCGAACGTCACAAATCAAGCCTAACTTAAGACAAATTGCCAAAAAAAAGGACTTAATTTCAGTCGAATGAAAATGCCTGAACATCAATAATATGTCCATTAAGATCAACTACATTATGAAGTGAGTAGACTCATAAATTTTTGCTATAATTTAAATAGTGATTTCAAAATTGAATATTTGTACATGGCACTTTTATTACTTAATAAGTGTTTGGTCATATTTCACTGTGAAAATAGGAAAAAAGTAATTTTATTTTTAAATTTAAAATAATATTTGAAAATTAGAGTTCTGTTTGACCATAAAGTAAATTAGTGTTTTTTTAAGTGAATATAATTTATGGGGAAAGGAATAAGAAGATAAAAGAAAATAACAATATTTATTAAGTGCATGCATGAGAGGAGAGGAAGAAATAAATAGGCATGCACTTTCTGATTTTTGGTCAAAAAAGAGAGAACTGTTCCTTCACGGGATCTATATTTTCTTCATTAATGTTAATGCATGGAGATAATAGATTTTTGGTCAAATGAACCAAAAGCTAAGGCTGGTTAATGTGAATATATATATATATTCAAAATTTGGGTGAATTATCTCAAATTTCAAGAGAATTGTCGGAACATTTTTCATATTTTAACCTTCATTCAAGGGACTAATTTGAAATAATTAAAAGGGTGATAAAGGAAAGTAATCGTTAATTTATGTCCTAATTTTTTTTAAAGAGTGTGTTTATATCTTAACAATTGATCACTTAGTATGGGCTAGAGGGTGTACCTTGGAAATTCATAAATTAAAAATTCTAAATCAATTTTAAATATTCTTATAAAGAATTATTACTTTATAACAAACAAAATCGAGAAGTAGTTTACGAGTTTCATTCGTAAACTCTCAAGGACCCATTTGGCAAAGATTTCAAACCAGGTTGATTTGAAGTAAAAATTTGTTTGGATTTGTAATTTAGATCTTAAAAATTGAAAAAAAAATAATTAAAATAACAAAAATTTCATAATTTATGAAAGATATAAAACTTTTCTAATTCTTACGTAAGATGGTGAAAGACAGAAAATAATTTATAAAACAATATATCAAAATATCATAAGGCACCACATTAACAAATCTAGTATCACTATTCTCTTTTTCCATGTTATTACAAACATTCAAATAAACATAATTTTATAAAGATTCACCAGTCCAATAAAATTAATAACTAATTTTTCTTTAAGATATAAGCAATCTCTTTACCTAGTGAGTTGTTTCTTATAAAATTAAAATTCTGAGTTTTTTTTTGTTCAAAAATGCTTTCACAATCCGTTGTACCACTCCTTCAATATATTTCCAACTAGAGTGAAATTTCAGTACAAATTTTATACATTTGAAATACGAATACGGGATTGGATTGAATCTCTTTACTCCAAGGAAAATTTGTATACACTAATGTTTATTTCAATCATTTAAGTTTTGTGCACCATCATAGTATAAGATTTTCTACACCATCAAATAATTTTTAAGATAAACATGATAACTTAATTAAGTAAATAATAAAATATCTTTTTGAATATCATTATAATAACGGAAAATATAGCAAAGGAAAGTTGAGTCCTCTTTCCCCTCTAACCAAAATTAATTCATAGTTATCTTCTTAATTAACCAAGTTTATTTGATTTTCTAAATTTTTATTTTTTTTTTGGGATCAGAAGTAATTTTTCAATGCCACAAATAATTTCTTAATTGTCCTTGTTTTTTCTTTTGAAACTTTTGCAAAGTCATGAATTAATAGAACAAGAAGATAACTAAGAATTAATTTTGGTTAGAGAGGAAAGAGAACTCAACTTTCCTTTGCTATATTTTACCGTGATTATAATTATATTCAAAAAGATGTTTTATTAATTACTTAATTAAGTTATCATGTTTATCTTAAAAATTACCTAATGATGTAGAAAATCTTATACACTATTGATAGTGCACAAAACTTATACTCTTATTTCAATTCAACATGTATTTAATATTACTTTGTTTTCATGTAAATTGAATTATGTAATTGTCACGCTCCAAGCCTATACCCTGGACGTGGCCGGCACTCGGAGACCATCGTTGACCCCAAGCAGACCCTTGGCCTGGCTTACTTAACTCAGCGGAAGACTTGACTCAACAGAATAAACTCAATGCAATAGTTTAAATGATAACATCTTAGCCAAAATGACAACTCATGTCTCAAAACAAAGTATCTGCAAATACATAGATGAGAGACTCAATACTAACTGTCTGACTGTCTATGAAGCCTCTATAATACTGAGATGGATGTTGGGACAGACCCCACAACATCCTAATAAAGCAAAACTAGGAAAGCGAAATAACAGAGTCCTCCGGAATGCAAGGAGGCTCACCACTGACTCTGGAGTGCTCAACTGGATCAACAGTGTGCTGGATGCTGATCCTGGTTACTTGTGTCTGCATCATAATAAGATGTAGGCCAACTGGCATCAGCACATTGAATGTACGAGTATACGAGTTGGAAAGCTAAACAACAACTTAAGCTTGAAAGGAGTACAAATGAACACTTACCTTGGCTCTGTTTAACTCATGAACAACTGAAGTCAATATAAAGCAATAAGACACATGCAATATATATAAAACTTGTAAAACAGTGTAAATAACTTAGTTTGTTAAAGATAAGGCAATAACAAACTCAACTTTACTTAAATATAAAAGTAATATAACTTTTGTGGGAAATTCTCTAACCGACAACCACCACTATGAGCCTAAGTGGTGATACAACGTCTTGCCCACGCTGCCAGAACTGTCATATACTTTGCCATCATATAGAACGCTTAACTTAGTGGATCCACTAGTCTATGCTAAAAACATCTTAAGGAGTCATCTAAAAAGTATAATCCATTACTACCCATGATGGCTACATGGTTTTATGGAGACTTGAGTTAATATGAACTTGTATCCCTACATCGGTGCTCAATACTACTCCCAAAATATACTTAGCTTATATATTTGTAAAAACAAAACTCTTTCTTTGAATTGACATAATTACTCAAAACTTAGCTTAAAAGCTCTCTTGGAATCGATGTTCCCTTTCTTGCTCAAATGTGAAACATTTATAAACTTTTTGGGAATACTTAGTCCCCTTATAGCTTTTTGAGAAATGAACTCAACTCTTTACTCTTTGCTTAACTTGAAACTTGAGCCTAAAAATGAAGTTTAAACGTTTAATAAAGACTCTTGAAAACTTTAAGAAACTTTGCTTTGACTGTCTTCTTAACTTCTAGACTTGACTCTTAACTTCTTTGACTTTGATCTTAACTTTCCTTGAATTGGATTTTGGATCCAAGGTTCATGATCTCATTTTTACGGATGATTTTATTATGTTTAGATGTACCTTAGAGTGTTGGAAACAACAGAAAACATAGATACATCGCTTAGGAACAAGTATGAAAAGGTGGGGAACGAATGGGGAGAATTGGAGTCATTGGCGCTCTGAGAGGCGATGGGCGCCAGCCCTCAAACTTCAGAGAAGTCTTGCTGGCACAACACGCCAGAGGCCAAACTTTAGAAAAGTTTTTGTGGCGCTCTGGCAGGCGCGGTGCCCCAGCCCTTTTGCCCAGCGACTTCCGACTTTTCTCCTTCGTTCTTCCTCTCTAAACCTCCCTAACTTCCATAGTTCCTTCCCCCAAACACTTAGGTTCAATTGTACCCTCAATATACAACCAATATAACTCGAAAAACAACTTAGAAATATGAATCAACTCATCCCCAAGCATCAACAACTCAACTAACAAGAATTCTACAATTAGTTCTTCAAGAACCTTACTTCTTCAACATGTAAACAACTCAAAACAATTGGATTGAATCAAGTTGGTGTGTGGATGAACTAACCCAACACGAAAATATCTCACATACCTTAATAAGGATCACCCCCGACGAATTCCACTCGCAAGCTTGGATGATCTAGACGAATTCTTTCCTTTTTCTCCCTTTCTTTCTTCTTTTCTCTCTTCTCCAAGCCCTAAGCGTATGTAACATCCGATAATTTGAAATAACTATGAAGAGGCTTAGAATTGGAAATTTTCATTTTTGGAAAAAAATTCAAAAATCTGGAAAATTTGGATAAGTATGGAAAATAATGAATTTTTGGCCAACTTTGAACAGTTATAACTCCTAGCTCAGGATGATCTAGGTGTGGTTCCAGTTATGGTTGCAAAGTTCGTGGATTGGTCTTTCCAACGCTGCTGAGTTTGCTCGTTTCCGAGTTCCTATGAGCGAGTTATGCCCTTTGAAAGTTGGGCATTTGGCAGGAAATCTGTCCGGAAATTGTAAGGGTATTTTGGTCTTTTCCCTAGCCTTGTCTTTGGATATATATTAAGGTGTAAGACTTAATTGTGATTAGTTTGTCTATTTTTAAAGAGTGAAAGTAAGGGTTTAAGAGTGAAGTGGAAAAGAAAAGGAAAAAGAGAAGATCAAGCTAGGTTTCGTTAAAGATCGTCGTGTTTTTCTTCGGGGGTGATCCCTATTAAGGTATGTGAGTTCATAGTGTTGGGTTGGTTCTTCCCCCCACACGCCAAGCTCGTTTAATTTTGAGAAAAGATTGATTATGTTTGATTGAAGTTGTTGGTTGGAATTATTGAAGTTGTAGTTGTGTTGTGTTGTAGTTCTTGTTGGTTTGATGTATGTTTCCGGTGGTGTTTTTGAGTTGAAACTAGTGTATGTTAAGGGTTTTGATGATCCTAAGTGCTTGAGGGTTGAAGCTTTGAATATTGGAAGGTTTAGAGTTGGAGAAAAAGAGGAGAAAAGTCAAGTTTTCGGGGAAAAGGGCTGGGGCGTCGCGCCAGCCAGCGCGCCCCAAGAGGGACTCTGAGGTCCAGCCCCTGGGGCGCCGCCCCTACCAGAGCCCCAACCAGACCTCTCTGAAGTTTGAGGTCTGGCGCTCCGCGCCTCTCAGAGCGCCAAGAGTGCCAAGCTTTCCCATTCCTTCCCCACTTTCTCATACATGTTCCTAGGTGTTGTACCTATGTTCCCTAGTTGTTTCCCATACCCCAAGGTACGTTTAAACATCAAGAACTCATCCATAACACGTGATCAAATACCTTGAATCCATGATTCCAATTCAAGGAGGGTAAGTTTCCAAGTCAAGGGAAGTTAAGAGTTGAGTCTAGAAGTTCAAGAAGGGAGTCAAAGCAAGTCTTTAAAGCTTTCCAAGAGTCTTTGTTGAATGTTTTAACTTCATTTTAAGGCTCAAGTTTCAAGTTAAGTCAAGTTTCAAGTTAAGTCAAGAGTTTAAAGTTGAGTTCATTTCTCAAAAGTTATTAGGGAACTATGTATTCCCAAAGAAGTTTCCAAATGTTTTTACATTTGAGTAAGAAAGGAACTATGATTCCAAAAGCGCCTTTGGGCTAGTTTCCAAGAAAAAGGAACATTGTTTCCAAGTGAGCCTTCGGGCAAAGTTTTGAGTAATTATCTCAAATAAAGAAAGATGTGTTTAAAACACTTATGAGCTAAGTATTTTTGGGAGTAGTCTTGAGCACCGAATTGGGGACACGAGTTCATATAAACTCAACTCTCCATAAGAACCATGCGCCAACATGGGAGTTAACGGGTCATACTTTTTAGATGAACCCGTAAGATTAAGCTAGTGGATCCACTTAGTAAAGTTAGCTTCCTATATCACGACAAGGTATAGGATGGTCCTTGGGCAACGTGAGGTAAAACGTTGTATCACCACTAGGGCTCATAGTGGTGATTGTCGGTTGAAAGAGTCTCCCACTAAAGTTATATTACTTTTATATAAGTAAAGTTGAGTTGTTATTGTTTTATCTTTAACAAGCTAAGTTGTTTACACTATTTTGCAAGCTTTATATATTGCATGTGTCGTATTGCTTTATATATTGAGTTCAGTTATTCATGAGTTGAACAGAGCCAAGGTAAGAGTTCCTTTGTACTCCTTCCAAGTTTAAGTTGTGGTTTAGCTTTCCAGGTCGCATACTTGTACATTCAATGTACTGATGCCAGTTGGCCTGCATCTTATTATGATGCAGACACAGGTACCCAGGGCCAGCATTCGGTTCGCCGTTGATCTAGTTGAGTACTTCATAGTCAGTGGTAAGCCTTTTTGCATTCCGGAGGACTGAATTATTTTGTTCTCTCAAGTTTTGTTTTATTAGGATGTTGTGGGGTCTGTCCCAACATCCATCTCAGTATTTTAGAGGCTTCATAGACAGTCAGTCAGTTGGTTTGGAGTCTCTCATCTATGTATATATGCAAATATTCTATTTTGAGACTCGAGTTGCCTTTTTGGCCAGATTTTATTTCAGTCAGGTTGTTTTAAAACCTTGCATTGCATTGAGTTTTCCGCTGAGTTAAGAAAGTCAGGCCAAGGGTTCGCTTGGGGGCCAATAATGGTCTTCGAGTGCTAGCCACGTCCAGGGTGTAGGCTCGGGGCATGACAACGTATTTCTCAATTCTCCAAACTGACTAAGTCATGTTTTTACCCCAATAAATCCCTAAAATCAAATTAGGAAATTAATTAGAGAAAAGACTACTTTGCCCTTCCCTAAAACCGGATTGGGCCTTTCCTCAATCCAACAACCCAACTTTTGAAAGGCATATCTCACTCATACGATGTCTAAATCGTGCAATATCAGTGGCGTTGAAAAGATCTTTCCAAGGACTTTCCAACCATATCAAGAGCTGCTCCTAACTTCTCCTGAGCTAGGAGTTATGGCCGTTTGAAAATGGCCAAAACTCACTTTCTTAACTTAGACAAAATTTCCAGATTTTCTTATTCTTTCCAAAAATCAATATTTTCATATTTTAAATTCTTTATAGTCGTTTCTAGATGTGAGATGTTACAGTAATTATGATTTATTAACTTATACCTTATTTCATCACCTATAACAACATAAAGTATAGTAATAACAATTATGACTCAATTTCAAGTCAGACAACAGAAGTGTCTAAACATCAATAATATGTATATTAAGTTCAAATGTAGACTCATAATTTTTTACACATTGTAGTATAATTGTATGTCACGATCAAATCCACCGGGCCGTGTGGATACCCACTCTGACACCTAAGTAGGAGAATTATCATATCCCAATAGTTAAAACATGAGGAAAATTAACGAAAAACGAAGATAAATAAAATCATAGAGTTTTTATAAATGAAAATCTTCTTAAACAATTTCGGGTTAAGACTTGCAAAGTAATTAACACCCTCAAGGATCTAGTCTAAACAGGTACAAGAGTTACTAAGAGTACAAACTGGATGAAATAAATAAAAGACACAGATTCCACCATGCGGAAGGAAAAATAGAAGCTTTTGGAAATTTCTTCGTCTTTACCTAATGAAACATCACCAACCTGCATCCAGTCTATGCCCAAAAGGCATAGCAAGAGTAGTATCAGTACAAAATCACACATACTGGTAGGCATCATCGGTCAACCCGATGCCCACCGCATAACATAAGAAATCAGCTAGCAAGAATATGCAATAAACCACTCGCTTTTCAACCTTTACCCCCCTCTGGAATATCTTAGAATTACACTAGCACCCTTACTGCTAACCACCTTCTCAGTCAACCTACTTACTAGGTTCTTGATCTTAGGCTAACCATTTAAACGCATATGACAGTCCACAAATACAACTACAAGCATTCCGACTAACCACCCACGACATACCCTTACTTTCTCTTCTATGTTACCCTGCCCTTACCACATGGCACATTACATCAAGCTTTCTAACTACCAACCACAAATTCCTTATTCCAAGGTGAAATTCACCTAAGTAATTACATCACGTACACTACCCCCTCTTCTTACCCTAACAACACACGGACATCCCTTGCTCTTAATTATTACGACCCTTGAACCCTTGGCCTTCCCAATTCATTCGACAACCCGGTACGCAACCAGTTCACTCAACACAAAAGAACAATCAAATATAAGTCCTCATAACCATATAACCACTCCGGGGAATTACAATATCATTTATCATTTACGAACTACGAACAGTTTCACAATTCTCAAATATCATAATTATATCAAGTCATTGGTCTTCTCATGGAACCCAAACCCAAACTGTTAACATACCGGAACGTGGTATTCGATCCAATGTTTATGCCGGAACGTGGCAACCGATTCCATATTTATACCGAAACGTGGCAATCAATTCCATATTTATGCCGGAACGTGGCAACTGATCCAAGTTAGTGTGTCGGAACGTAACACCTGATCTATTCAACAAGCCACAATCACAATCACAAACACTACAAGAAAAGTATGAATTACATGGGGATTTTCCTGGGGATTTGTATGAAAATTCGTAGGAAACTTATTTTCCTACAAATTTTCATACTAATTCCCAAGAAAATCCCCATCTAATTCACATTTTTCTTGTAGTGAAAGTACATTCTCATAATCATACAATCAAGTCATGATTCATGACATTCATCATTCATATATCCTCATTTACAATTAATGTGATCAATAATGCAACATTCGCATACATNACATAGGGATTTTCCTGGGGATTTGTATGAAAATTCGTAGGAAACTTATTTTCCTGCAAATTTTCATACTAATTGCTAAGAAAATCCCCATCTAATTCACATTTTTCTTGTAGTGAAAGTGCATTCTCATAATCATACAATCAAGTCATCATTCATGACATTCATCATTCATATATCCTCATTTACAATTAATGTGATCAATAATGCAACATTCGCATACATACATGTATCATATCATAATGAAGCAAGAACAAACATATATCACACAATCATAGAATCACAACCATCATAATGAAGTATTCATCAACATATATCACTTAACAATAATTCGACCAGCTTAGCCCTAGTCCAGCACCTAAGGCTTCTTCCTATGGTTTAATCATGTCGTGTTCGGTGCACGAAGGCCTACACATGAATCCTACTATTGATTATCGTTATACTACGCAGTGAGCACAGATTTGTAACTACTCAATTAATAAAACCTAGAATACCTGGGTGCCAAGAAGTTGCACAGGGTTTTGGCTTTGATTCTTGTTTGTCTGACTTCGTGACGGTGATCTTGATTGGAAATATGCCATCCCTCACGCTCCTTACGCTAGAAATCTCCTTCTCCTTCTTTTCCAAGCTTATAGCAACTTTTTGGGGGTTTCTAGGGCGGTTTACGTCTAAATTAGGCATTTTAGGAAGGAGGAGGAAATAAGATTTTGCGTTATTTACTGTCACGCCCCGAGCCTACACCCTGAACGTGGCTGACACTCGAGAACCATTTTCTCAAATTTTTGCTTCTCCTAAATAACGACGGTTCGGATCGTTATATTGTATACTTTGGATCTCCCATTACTTCGTAGATATTTGTTCATATTTCATTGTGAAAATAGAACAAAGTAATTTTTTTTTAAAGTGAAAAATAATATTTGCTAATTGATGTGGTGTTTGACCCTGACATAAATTATTTCTTTTTTTGTATTTTTGTGAGTAATTTAGAGTGAAAAAAAGTAAAAACTATCTTTTGTTGTTTTTGAAATTTCTAAAATTTCTTGAAAAAGGTAAAAATAGATTTTTTTCGAATTTTATGGACACACATATATTTGGAAGTTGATATTAACTATTATTTTAATTTATTTTATTTTTACCGATATAATTTAGAGTGAGAAGTTGAATCGTTCAACTTTGATGTGAATTTAATATAGAATTCTTAAAATAAAATTTATATGTTTGAATAGTACTTATCCTAAATCATAATACCAATAGTTAATAGGGTTCCAGTTAAAAACTCAAAATACTCTAAAAATATTTTAAAAAATGCGTAATAAAAAATATATTTTAACTCCTTAAATAACATATACCTAAGTAATAAAGAAAGGAGTAATATAATGTATTATAATACTTATCATACTATTTAACTATAAATATACTACTTAACCATAGTTATCCAAGTATTTTGCACATGAGCTTAACGACTAATATAAATAGAATTTTACTTTTTAAAATTTGCTAAACCATAAATAGATTGAATCATTGAATTACTTTTTAAATAATTCTATCATCCTTGCTTTCATTTTTAATGTCCAATTTCTTTATTAAAAGTAGGAATTTAAATCTTAATTTTTTTTTTATCTATGATTAATTTATCTGAGTAGGGTGTATATCTATCCAATGAAATTGAACTCTGTTTACTAGAAAGCCTCATCGTGAGCACATAAGCAAACTATTCTTTAGCTTTTTACTCGTAAAAATATATAATAAAAAAAACTAGATTTTACTTTTAAATCATAGAATTTGTTCTAAAATGTGGAAATTGTTTGCATTTTTCAATCAACTGACTAGATGGAATTTTGCACTATATTTTATTTTATACCATATCACATGGATACAAATCTAGAGAATTGTAGAAAGAACTTGATCATATAAAGAGGAAAAAGTAAAAGGAATAACAAGAAAAAATAATAATATTTACTAAATGCATGCATGAGAGGAAACTATCCATAAACTTTTTGACCTAATTAAAACTTTTTTAAAAAAGAAGAAGAAACTAAGGACATGTTCCTTCACTAATGCATGAAAAAAAAGGTAGATTTTTGGTCAAACGATCCAAAAGCTAATAAGGTGGGTTGAGATTAATTTTTTATTAATTATTATTAATAGTATTAACTATAAAAACTCATAAATTTTAAAATTCTGAATAACTTCTAAAGTATATCTATAAAATTTAAAAACGTTATAACTAATGACCGAAAAATACTATTGATAACTGATTTAAAGTTGACATTTATTCAAACTAGATATAAAATTATATGATTTAGAAGCACAATGTTCTTACCATGTTTAGATTGAAATTTGCCTTAATTCACGTATTGATCACATAAAAGCCATAAATTAAGATCTTGTCCATGAATATAGAGAAATAGCACCAAAATTTACCACATAACTGTAACAGTCATTTACCAAGTAAACATAAAATAGAGAAAATAACATTCTTCATATTTTAAGTGAAGAAGTCAAAATGAAGAAAAGACAAAGAGAAGTCTTACGTGGCAAAGATTAGGCCCACAAGTCGTCATAAAGTGGGCCGGTCTCTGAAATTTGTTGACTCAAATGTATCCAAAAGAAGGCCCAAAGATCAACATTCTATCGTCACGAGCAAGTGCCGGACCTATCCGGGCGGTGAATTTTTTGAACGAGTCAATGTCATTTTCTCACTCCTTATTTTGACAAAATAATCAATGACATTCTTTTTCTTAATACTATTTTCTTTTTATCTTAATTATGTTTTATACCTTATATATAACATAAAATATCATAATAATTGATTATATATTTTTTACATTAACGCAAGCTTCAATTGATATTTACGTCATTTATTTTTTGTGTGCACAAGTAAATATTTAAATTTATATAAAAATTGGACAAATAGATATATTCGTCCTACATTATCAATTTTGCTTAGTGTATGAGATCTTAAATGTATTATATCACGTAAAATAGATGTATCTACTTACTTGAAATCGAATTAAATGATATTATGCTTTTCTATTTTCGCCTAATTTTTCTTTCAAATGGACCTTACTAAAACTCCTAGAATGGTCCCATATTTGACAGCTCATTTTTCAAGTGGGACATACTTGATATCCTTTCCAATTTGTTTAAGTTGTAGTATCATTTTTAGAAAAATCAAATCCCATCAATTTCTCTTCAAGGTTCAAACAAATCTAGAAACTCAACTCTTCTTCAATTCCACAATATTTTTTTATAAAAAAAAAATCCACTACTTTAATACTCCCACCCCTCTCCCCCCATNTATTTGGTCTTACTTCCCTAGTCTCAAGTCTCAAGTCTCAACTTCCCTTTTTATTAGGCGAGTCCATTGGTGTTATTCAAACACTCTTCTTCTCTCTCCCCTTTCTGTTTTTCATTTCTTTCTCTTCATATATGGCCAAAGGAAGTGGACTCTCCTTTGATCCAGATCCCATCAAACCTATTCCTACTGTCCTCAATTCTTTTCTTGAACCCCATAACAACCACTTTTATCCTCGTAACAATATTTTTTTCAATTTTTCATCTATGGAATCATCATACAACAACAGGTCACCACCTCCTACTATTCAATTCCCAGTAAACCTTAACTGCTCTACTACTCATCATGATCATGATCAAGACGAACAACACATCAGACCAGTTATTGATGAAATGGACTTCTTTGCTGATAAAAAAAATGCTACTAATTCTGAGGAGCCAACAACAGCTAATGATTCTGATAGAAAAGAATCAAACACTCCTCCTCCTGAATTGGATTTTAATATTAATGTAAGGTTAACCGAATTAGGAGTACATTTCATACCAAATGTTGTGAATTTTGACATAATTGTTTTTCATTTTGTAGACTGCTTTGCATCTTCTTACAGCAAACACTTATAGTGATCAGTCCTTAGTGGATGATGGCTTATCCCCTAATTCTGATGATAAAAGAATCAAGAGTGAGGTAAGACTAATTTAATATCACTCACTATACTGGAGTTGATTGATTTCTCAGATGATCACTCAACTAATCAGAAAAAGGGTGACTTTCTGATAAAGTGACCATATGAGAAATCAATTGGTATATTCTGTAATTTAGCTTTGTTAACACAGAAATCCTCTGTTTCAGTTAGTAGTTCTTCAGGCTGAATTGGAAAGAATGAATGGCGAAAATCGACGATTAAGGGATATGTTAAATCAGGTGAAAAACAATTACAATACCTTGCAGATGCATATGATGACAATGATGCACCAACAGCAACAAAATCAAGAAAGTGGTCAACGTGATGGGAAAAGTGAAGAAGTGAAACATCAACACCACAATAATCAAAATGGTCATGGAGGAGGAGGACAAGTAGTGCCTAGGCAATTTATGGATCTTGGCTTAGCTGCTTCTGAGGCTGAAGAGACTTCCCAGTCATCTTCAGAGGGAAGAAGTGGCAGGGAAAAATCGCGATCACCAGCGAATAACACTGAAGCAGGTTCCACAGGTGGGATTATAAGAGAAGATAGTCCTGAAAAAGAGTCACCTGGTTGGGGTCCTAATAAAATTCCAAGACTTGGCAATAGCTCTACTAATAAACCTGCTGATCAAGCTACTGAGGCTACTATGAGAAAGGCTAGGGTCTCCGTCAGGGCTCGATCAGAAGCTCCCATGGTATGTAACTTTGATTTAATGTATATATATATATATATATATTGATTTTGGTTTTAAAAGATTATTTGATAAAACTTTTTTTGTGATGCAATCAGATCACAGATGGTTGCCAATGGCGAAAGTATGGGCAGAAAATGGCGAAGGGAAACCCATGTCCTCGGGCTTATTACCGGTGCACCATGGCAGCTGGTTGTCCAGTTCGGAAGCAAGTATGTTTCTGTTTGTTCAATAATTTAGTTCTGTACTTGGTCAATCATGAATCTTAGTACTCTAATTAACAATAATGTGTTAGTTGTACACTGATTGTCAATACTAGTTGGTGTTGTGTTGCTATTGCTCTTTCTTGATCGAATACAAAAATTATTTTTTTTTTCCAACAATAAATCTTGTTAGGAAATATCTTGAGGAATTCACTTCTGAATTTATATATTATAGTAGTAATTAAAAGCAATGAAAGTCTCTATAGTGTCTATAACTTCAACCAGAAGTCTCAGATTCGACCTTCAAATAAAGAAGTGTTTTACCTCCTTTAGTGGGCTTACTCAAAGCGAGTCTAGATTAGCCGGATTAATGGGCAATGAATATTGAATGAAAGGGGGAAAAAAGGAAGTGTTTTGACTGAAGTGAATTTTGCTGCATTGATAGGTTCAAAGATGTGCAGAGGACAGAACGATCTTGATCACAACTTATGAAGGTACTCACAACCATCCGTTGCCACCGGCAGCTATGGGGATGGCCTCAACAACTTCCTCTGCAGCAAGAATGTTACTTTCAGGTTCTATGCCAAGTGCAGATGGGCTAATGAATCCCAATTTCTTTGCGAGAACTCTCCTCCCTTGCTCTTCCAGCATGGCCACAATTTCAGCCTCCGCCCCGTTCCCTACTGTTACATTGGACCTAACTCAATCCCCAAACCCATTGCAATTCCCAAGACCCCCAAACCCATTCCAAGTCCCATTTTCAAATCCAACTCACAACAACATCCTAGCAAATCCAGCTGCA
This sequence comes from Solanum stenotomum, assembly GCF_019186545.1. Classification (NCBI taxonomy): domain Eukaryota; kingdom Viridiplantae; phylum Streptophyta; class Magnoliopsida; order Solanales; family Solanaceae; genus Solanum; species Solanum stenotomum. The sequence goes on along the minus strand of NC_064290.1, from coordinate 8,346,664 downwards.
CTTTTGCCTCAGATATTTGGCCAGGCTTTGTATAACCAATCCAAATTCTCTGGCCTCCAATCGTCTCAAGATTTGGAAGGACAACAGCACCCTTCAACGATGTCATCCTCGATTAATCCATCCAACCACAACCCTCTAGCTGACACGGTGAACGCCTTAACCAGTGATCCTAATTTCACTGCAGCATTAGCAGCAGCCATCACTTCACTTATTGGCAATCCAGGGCAATCAAACAATGGTACCAACAATACAATTGCCACCACCACAACGCCCTCCAACAACAATAACAACAGTGTCACAAGCAATGGCAATAACAACAGCAATGGCAACAATAAAGTGACGAATTCGAGTTTTCCAGCAAATTGATTGATAGCTTGTCAATTAAGCTGCTGTGCGCATATTTTCCTTTCAAGAAAGAATTTTTTTCTTAAATTAATTTTTTTTGCTTAATTAGTAATCACGAAAACTAGATTACTATACAAGTTGATAAGATTTTTTTTGTGTGTTTTATAGGTGGCTTAAAACATATAATCTTCCATTCTTTTTTTGGCTGAATAATGTAATTCAAGATTTCTTATCAATACAAAGAAAAAATATTGGCAAAGAAAAGAACAGAAATGTTTGAAATTCATTTCTTGTCTTCCTTCTATTTTCTCTCTCTTTGTCAATAGTATTATTTAGTTATCGCATCGTTTCTTATTCTTCAATATGTACTACTATTTGTTACAGTGGCGGATGTATGTTATGGATTATGGGTGCTTAAGCATCCATTGCTTTTTGCAATAAACACTAATATTTGTTTGTAATATCTAATAATTCATTCAAATTTATTAACTAAGCACCCACTTTATATAGCAATTTTCAAATTAAAAATAATTGAGCACCCATGAAATAAAATTTCTGGATCCGCCACTGATTTGTTATTGCATTTGTTTTGTATTTTGCTACTTTCCCATCTTACCTTTTTTTTAACGATCCAACATTGGAAACATGAACTTTTGAGTTGAGTCTATCAGAAACAATTTTTCTACCTCACAAAAATAAGGGTAAGGTATGTATACATCGTACCCTCTTCATACCCTACTTGTGAGTGTATAGCAAAAAATACACAAAGGCAAAGTTACAAGGCCAGTGATAAAGTGGAGGAAATTGAGAAAATAGTTACTCCCTCCTAGTTTATGTATCACATTTTGTTTTTTTGATTATCCATTCATATTTTTATGATTTTACCTATTTACCGGCCTTAATGAGAAGTTTTTATAACAATACAAATGTTATGACATGTGGACTATAAGCTAAGTTCGAGAAGTCTTTATTTTTTTTTAGAATTCTGTATTGATTCAAATTAACTATATCATATAAAGGATATAAATTAAAACGAAAGTAGTAAAATATTGTAATCGTTGGAAGTGCAAGAATTTGGTGAGTCTTCAAGTGACATTATTATTGATATGGGAGTCAAGAAAGGAGTCAATAAAACCGTCTGACAGTTGTTAGAAATTATAAAGGAGTTTGTTTTGACATGGAAAAATGTATGAGAAAGAAGAAACAAAATAGAGACTAATGAGAAAGAGATTTGGTTACTTGTCTCATTTGTTAAGCTTTCTTATGACCTACAAATGACAAATTTCATTAAATGACAAGTTTCATTTTGATGTTGAATACATTGTCCGTTTCTTTAACGTTATTGATCTCCATTTTCCTTGTCCATACCTAAACATGACAAAATCAAGATTGGGATACTTACCCAAATAGTCAATCAGATTACCTGTTTACTCTTTCTAATCGATATTTATAGATTATACATTGATCATTATACATAGTTATACATATATTATACATATATCATATATATGTTGATCATTTTTAATTTACATAGGTGATTGAATAACTATTTAGGTTAATTCTTTTAAAATTATTAAATATGTTTTTACGTACCTTGTTATAACTTGTCAGTATATATTGATTAAATCCTTATTTATATGTTTTGAATTTCCCATTTTGTTGATAAAAGATTTATGACTAAAGGCGGATACATGATATTCTTGTGTGGATTGAGTGACAACACTATGTACTGGACTATTTTTTCTATTAGAAAAAACATATGAGAAGATGGTTGCCTTTGAAATTGTGACCTAGATATAAAAAAAAATAAAAATCAACATCTATAATAATATGCCCTCTTAATTGCTCGACCTCAAGCCATCGATATCATATACTCTACTTAAATAAATTTCAGAAAATATCTGCTATATATCCAATCTTCATTGATATTGCACTTGTAGCGACACATCATTTCTATATTTTATGGTATACATGGATTCATGGTCTTCTAAGGTCTGAAGGAGCTCTCTTCAACATATTCACGACTGAATCGATTGACTTCGAATCAAATAGAATAAATCTAGAAAACGCGTATGCGTAATAGCTTAAGTGGTTGTTCGCCTTCATACCTTGAAGTCAGAAAATGCTATGATATAGTCCAATTGTGATCAATATTGAATAGGACTTGTGAGGTCAAGTAAGAGTCTACATATATGTCTTTTTCTTCTTGAACATTTCTATTGACCTAGTCCTCTCAACTTAATTGCCAAAAACATTTGGGCGTATGCTCTGGCCTACGTGCTATGGCACTACATATATCTTTTTTCTTCTCTTTTTCCTGTCGTATTACGTTTTTGGCTAAATAATGAAATCAATGGGATTAGTGTGATCATATTGAAGAAAATAAGACTTTAGTGACTCTAGTGGGTCCAAAATATGATGCAAATACTCCATGTTTTTGTTGACAACCCAACAGCTACTCGTAATTAAATTTCCATCACATGTATACATAGTAACAAAATCTGGTTCAATTTTATTTTCTTCGTCTTAAATTATGTATCGTGATTCTCTTTTCTACGTTTGATAAAATTTTTATTTAGAATGAGATTTTACCCTTCTCATCTACTTTTATTTGTTCACTTTATTAAAAGTAGATGTTTACTTTTACTTGTATAGTTAATTTAGAGAACTAAGAAATAATTTATCACTTAATTCTTAATTATAATTATTTTCCAATATCTTTTCTAAATCCTTAAATTTATTATATTTAAAGGGCAATATAAAGCTTATCATTTGATTTTTAAAGGGTGTGTCAATTTAAACATAAACAAGTAAAAATAGACTAATTAATAGAGTAACCATTTTATCCTTCTTGGTATTTTCAAGAATAATTACTTAAAGGGTAAAATGAGAAAAAATAATTAGCCTTATTTTGAAAAAAAAAAATTAGTTTTAATTAAGATAACTATTTTTAGATGATATGAGGGGGGTGGAGAGAGTACCATTTGACTGTGATTTCTATTTTGAGATTATGTTATTTTTTGGATAAGATGGGCACTTATTGCTCTCTAAGCTCTCATCAACTTGTCATTTAATGATGAGATGGAGTCAACTTTGGTACATTTAAGTTAACCGACGTGTTTGTTTGTGCTAGAAAATTCTACTTAGATTTTGCAAAGGAAACATTTATTTTCTTGTGTACAATCCCAATGAAAGATCACCTATATATATTTATTGGATCTTCCTGTTTAAAAACTCTAATTTGGCTAAAAACTCACAAGGTATTCCTTTATTTAGAAAACAATTTTGATATTGACTAAATATTAGTAGTACATTTTTGTAATAGGAAGCCTAAATTCTTTTCTTTTACGGATATTTATGGCGTGTATAGAGGGTAGATGGCCATAAAAAGAAAAGGAGGAGAAAATATATTCTCTCGATTAATATACATATTTATTACTGTTAAAAATTACTTTGTTGAAGTGATAACATTGTGATTCCCAAAAAAAAAACATTGTGATGTACCATTATAATGGTTCGTTACGTTAGAGATCCTGAAATGTTGTATTTACAAACTAAAAAAAAAATAAAAAAAAATCTTTAAACACTTACTAATATGGATTGTAAGAACTTTATAAAATTTTCCACAATTTGTCATCCGTTATATATGAAAAAATCTTTATGTAAATAGATATATGTAGAAGTACGCTATGATGATCCAGAAAAATGTGTGATTTCTAATTCTATTGAAATGACCCAAGAAGCATCTAATTTGATCTTATCTATTGAAGCAGTTGTGAATTTTTTTTTTTGTTTCCATAAAGAAATGACATGATGTTTCCTACTTTCGTTTGATTCATTCAAGAACTTCTAAAGTAATGCGAGTGAGGCTTATCGATTCTAAGGCCCAAAAGAAAGAGACAGCCCAAATTTTAGTTTGGATCTAATTGATGTAGTAATAAAAAAAAATGAAGGGCAAATCATACGAATTTCATTAGTTTAGTAGCTAATTATCTCTCTTTTCCCGAGTTTGCTATGTTATGAATCCTAACATAATTAGCACCTCGGATACATGTATCCGAGATACATGTTAACCAGATACGTATAACTAAGGGTCGTTTGGTAGAGTGTATAAGAATAATGCTAAATAGAGTGTATTAATAATGCTTGCATTAGTAGTGCATGCATTAGTTATGTTTGCATTAATTATACATAGATTATTTAATGCATTGTTTGGTTTGATGCATTAAAAATAGTATGTATTGCATTATAAAAACTATTTACAAAGATACCCTCCACTTTTATGGTGGAAAAGATGTAAAAAAGCTTTTGAGGGACAATTGAGTCTTTTATCATGTTAATGCAAGCATTAAAATCATTGCATTGCTAATACCTAGAAATTCATGGTATTAGCAATGCACACCTTAATACACAATAGAGTGTATACATAGGTTGAAAAAGAGTACCAAACAAGGTACTAGTAATACACAAGGTTATATTAATGCATGCATTATTTTTCCTAATACACTCTACCAAACGATCCAATTGTATCTAAATAAGGGATATAACTGAAAGACATAAATTAATGAGGAAATCACATGTGTAAGTACAACTTTAGAGTATCTGATATATCACAACTCCTAAAGAAATTCAATACAATCGAATTTTTTTTAATATCAGTGTGTTCAGTGGTGGATCTATGAAGGGCCTTGGGGGTGCCACGCCACCCCCGAACTTCGACGGAAACTCTATATATACATAGGTATATATACATAATATTTATATAAATATAAAGCGTGCCACCCACAGAACAAAATTGGCTTGTGGTGCCATGGTAGGAGGGCAACTTTAGAAGGTTGAGGTTGCGGGTTCGAATCCCATTTGAACCTATTTTTTTGAAAAAATGCTGAAAACAGCTGCACATTATTTTTATTTTTTTATAATTGTTATTGACGTTTTTAAGTAAAAAAAAAAAGGCCCCAAGCCCCTTTTTTTAAGGAAAACAGCTGCACATTATTTTTATTTTTTTATAATTGTTATTGACTTAAATTAAATTAATTACATTACTCCTTTGACTTAAAAGTGTTCTCTTTCTCTTCAACTATTTCCAAACCCTTCTTCCTCCAAGTTTCAACTTTTCCAAAATTTTCATTACCCCATTCCGAATCCAAATCACTTCTTGTCGTTGTCGACCCCCGCCCGTCTTAGCATTCCGTTCAGCGGCTAAGCCTCATTTGGGTGTTATTGTTTTCACTTTTCTCCATCCATCCACAACTTTTTATAGATTGTAAGTTTGCAATTCTATTTTTGTAAGATTTTTTTTATTTCTATTTCTTGAGTTCTTTTAAGTTTTAATCAGTGATGATTGATTTCATATTAGATAAGAGTTTTGATTTTTCTTTGATATTCTAAATTTTTAATGAACATTGTAAGACATTATTGGTTAAAAATTGTGTGATATGAATCATGTTAATTTGAATTAACTATGCCTTACACTATTAAATTTGAATTAATTGTGAGTTGAATTGAATTTTAATTTTTGTAGGAAAGTGTTCTAGTTTTGTGAATTGAGATGGAGAAGTTTCTTGTGAAATTTAACCATTCTCAAGCAAGTTCTAGTACGAATGTCAATCCTTCTAGTCTTATAGATGACCTTAATTTAGATTCACTTGAAGCCGATCCAGGAAAAAGGGTACCAATTGCTCACTATAACCTTCAAATAAAGGATGAAGTGAGGAAACATTATATTCAAAAAGGGCCTTGTCAACCAAAAATGGATTCATATCCTCCAACTGAAATTGGAAAAAGAATGCGTCAATTTTGTAAAATTTGGTTTGAAGGTCCATATTCTAAATGGTTGGAGTATAGCGTGGAGAAAGATTCTGTCTATTGTCTATGTTGTTATTTATTCAAAGATGATTTTTTCCATGGAAGTACAAGTGAGTTTTACACAAAAACGGGTTTTAGGAGTTGGAATACTGCACTTGAAAGATTCTGTAAACATGTTGGTGATGTTAATAGTATTCATGACAAATGTTTCAACAAGATGCTAGATTTGTCAAATCATCATCAATCAATTCAAGTTGTTATTGATAAGCATTCTCAAAAGTTAAAAAATGAGTATCGAATGCGTTTGGAAGCCTCAATTGATGTGTCAAGACTTCTTTTGCAATATGGATTACCTTTTCGAGGTCACGATGAAAGTGAATTTTCAATTAATCAAGGCTTCTTATTTCTAGGATTTTTGCGATGGCACGGGGACAAACATCCGGATGTTGGAAAAGTGATATTGGAAAATGCCCCACAAAATGATACGTCGACTTGTCCTATGATTCAAAAAGATATTGCCAATGCTTGTGCAAAAGAAACATTGAAAGCAATAATTGGGGACTTGAATGGAGATTACTTTGGTATATTAGTTGATGAGTCAAAAGACATCTCTCACAAAGAACAAATGGCTCTTGTTTTGCGTTTTGTTAATAAGAATGGTGAAGTAGTTGAACGATTTATCGGTCTTGTCCATGTTAGTGATACATCGGCATGTTCATTGAAGAAAACGATTTATTTTTTGCTTTCCGTTCACTCACTAAGTCCATCCAAAATACGTGGACAAGGTTATGATGGGGCTAGTAATATAAAAGGAGAGATAAATGAACTCAAAACTTTGATTATGAAAGATAGTCCATCGGCATATTACATTCATTGTTTTGCTCATCAATTGCAACTAACACTAGTGGCTATTGCTAAAAATATTTGGATGTTGAAGACTTTTTTGATCATGTTAGTAATGTGTTAAATGTTGTTGGAGGATCTTTCAAGCGTAGAGACTTACTTCGTGATCACCAAGCCAAAAAGTTAGAGCAATTATTTGAATCCGGTGAAGTTCAAAAAGGCCAAGGATTACATCAAGAACGTGGGCTTCAAAGACCAGGTGATACTCGTTGGGGATCACATTTCAAAACTTTAGATAACTTTATTGTTATTTTCTCATCTATTGTTCATGTTCTTGAAGTGATTGAACTTGAAGGGTCCACATCAAGTGATAGAAATCAAGCGGAGTATCTTTTGACAAAGATTAAAACATTTAAATTTATTTTTGTGCTTCACTTGATGTTGAAAGTGTTGGCAATGTCAAATGAGTTGAGTAAGATTTTACAAAAAAAAGATCAAGATATTGTTAATGCCGTGGAGTTTCTTAATATTACAAAGAAAAGATTGCAAGATATGAGGGAAAATGGATGGGAATCTTTGTTGGATGATGTTTCCTCATTTTGTGATGTGCATGATATCTTGATTCCCAAGTTGGATGAGTCTTATTTTCCCGGAAAGTCAAAACGTAAGTCTTCGGGTGTTAGTTATGCGCACCACTTGCGTGTTGAAGTCTTTTTTGCTGTCATTGATGTGCAACTTCAAGAACTTAATGACCGTTTTGATGTAGTGAGTAGTGATTTGCTTCTTGGGATGGGTAGCTTGAATCCGGTCAATTCTTTCTCAAATTTTGACAAAGGTAAAATCATGACTTTAGCAAAGTGTTATCCAAGTGAGTTTGATGATGGAAAAATTCGAGATTTGAGCTATCAACTCGATACTTTCATTATTCATATGCGAAGTGGTAATCCCAAGTTCTCCAACTTGCAAGGAATTCGTGATTTGGCGAAGGCATTGGTTGAAGCAAATCTTGCGGAGACTTATTCACTTGTTTATTTACTTGTAAAGTTGACTTTGATTTTACCTGTTGCTACGGCAACTGTGGAGAGAGCATTTTCGTCAATGAAGCACATAAAAAATGAAGTGCGGAATAGTATTGGTAATCAATATTTAAATGATTGTCTAGTGTGTTACATAGAGCGTGATGTGTTTATAAATGTTAGTAATGATGTCATTATCGATCGTTTTCAGAATATGAAAACTCGTCGAGGACAATTGTAAATGAATGTTGAATATTTATAATATTAGTAAATAGTAATATTATTGAAAGTTTTAAATTTGTTAACTTCATGCTTTTAGTGTGGAGTGTGGATTTGTAATATCTTATTATTTATATTTTATTGATTGCTTTATGATATATATCGAAAAGACGAATAATTTAATCAAATATAAAATTAATTTAATCGATAAGTTTATTTGGCACCCATGGACTCTAAATCCTGGATCCGCCACTGAGTGTGTTGTTGAGAAATTTCGATACAATGGCCAATATCAAATACAACTCATACATATACATTCCAGTTACAAGAATCATGTATCTGGTATATAACGATAGATACATATAGATATTCAAATAAACAACCAAAGTTACTATTTCTTATATTCATAAACTCTTACTCATATACATGTATATTCCCAGGCCCAACTTTTCATGAATAAATTATTTTTTATTTCTCTATCTCTTTCTTTTGTTTTTTCACACGATATTCCATATCCTCATTGAGAATTGAAATATGATTTTTTTTTCCAACTTAAATTGTGATATTTGATATGAAGAAATCGTTCCATGTGAGAATTATTTATACATATAAATGTTGCTCCAAAAAAATGAAATAGATCAATAGGAAAATTAAAAAGGGAGATCAAATTCTAGACCCACCCCATAACCATATAATTCTGATTTTTTTAATTATTATAATTAGAAAGGCTTGCAACCGCCTCACCTAGTAGAACTCGTAATCCGCTCCATCCTGTGCACATACTGCATCATCATCATTCTATTGATTGCTAATTTTTCAATGAAAATTCATCTAAATTATTTCAATTGATATTTGAATGACGATAAATTCAATCTAGACCATGAAGTTTAATTTTTCAAAAAGACATTATCAAGATATGAAGTGAAGATTGAGAATTCACAAATTAAAATTTGAAAGGTGTTGTTAAACCAAATAGGCGTTATCACAAAAACTTTTAAGCTTGTGTGGAAGCTAAGATTAAAATTTAAGTTCATTTGAATAAATTTGGTGTGCTTTGACTTGCTAATTTTATATTTGTATATATATTATGTATATCCATATATCTCATGTATATGATGCACATCTTATATTCATGAGTTAAATAGTAATAACTAGTTATTTTTTTAATATAATCATTTCACATGGTATATATAATCTTTTCACGAGTATGATTCTCTCTTTTTTTGTAAAATTTATAATGATGGATTTTTTTGTTACAAATATAAATTTATGAGTCAAATATTTATTTTTAAAAAATTTAAGATATGAAATCATGATTTGAAATAATTTCAAATCACATGTTCAAACGTTGAAATTACATTTTCAAACGCATGCTTAATATTAATCTAATTTTATATTATGATTTCATAACAAATATTGAAATAGGCTCTTAAAATACATGTGTAGATAAACCCATGTCATGTGCATTATTAATCAACCATTGACCCTGTGACTAGGAAATAAGGTGAGAACGGGAATAAATTGCAGAATATTACATACTCCCAAGGCTAAATTTCAAGTATGATATATAACTTAAATACTCTTTTTTTTTAATATATAAATAACTTAATACATATCTAAATCTAAAAGAATTTAACGTTCAATAATAGAATTAGGCGAATATTCACACTGAATTAGTACTATTTTAGTGAGACAAATGAAAGTCTGGTGGAAGGTTCCTTCTCACTTTCCTCCTTTGTTTTTTCAAAAAAGAAATAAAACAATTTTGACAAAATCATACTATCTTGATTTTTATTCGAACGATAGAGAAGATAAGATCCCATTAATTTATTTACATGACGTGTATATATATTATAAAATTTAATACTTCCTTCATTTCATATATAGATCATTTTATTAAAAATAATTATCACATATTAGTTGTTCACGCTACTAAATCAAGAAAATATTACATTAATTCTTGTTGAAAGTGTCCACATTTATTTATAAAATTTCTAATTTTTTAAATAGTCACTTAACTATAGAAGTAGGTCTAAAATGATCCCTTAACTATACACTTAATGGATTTAGTCATTTCACTATTTAGAAACTTATCAGCTTTGGTCCCTTAACTAACAATTACCGATTTTAGTCCCTTAACTATAAACTTACCGATTTTAGTCCTTAATATTCAAAAACTTANTCCTTTAAATATTCAAAAACTTATCAAGTTTGGTCTTTGTCCCTTTTTTAAATACAAATAACTTAGGTTTATATAACAAAAATCTTTGTGAAATTAAATCTTTAACCATTTTAAATTTGTTTCTCTATCCCGCCCTTTTTTCTTTAAACTACTCTTATGAAAAGAACAATAACGTCAACGATTCAAAATAAAATTAATGAGGGAAGAAGATATAAGTCCTAATTTTATTCAATGAGGATAAAATTAAGCATATAATTGATGTTAATGACGTGAATCCGCACTTGAATATGCTAATCACTGCGGATTTTATTTAATTTACTCAAATTTTTTTACGTAAAATAAAATGAATAGAATAATAAAATTGATCTATTTAAAATAATAAAAAAATACAAATATATCATTTTATAAATTTCAATTTTCTGAAAAATTGAACAAATTTCGTTCAATGAAATCGTTGGAGTACAAACTTTGAATTTAACGGATAATAATTTTTTTCTTTTTATAATAAAGTTTAGCATATTCAAGTCATTAGTAACAATAATATGCTTCATTTTATCCTCCGTTGAATAAAATTACGACTTATATTTTCTTTTCTCGTGAATTTTATTTTAAATCGTTGAGGTTTAGTTTGAAGAAAAAGTAGTGGAGAGAGAGAAACAATAGAAAAAATTGCTAAAAGATTTAATTTCTCGTGGCATGTATTTCATTAATATAAACCTAAGCAATTTGTATTTAAAAAAATGTACAAAGACCAAACTTGATAAGTTTTTGAATACTTAAAGGACTAACATCGGTAAGTTTATAGTTAAGAGACTAAAACTGGTAAGTGAATAGTTAAGGGACCAAAGTTGATAAGTTTTTGAATAATTAAAAGACTAAATCCGTTAAATATATAATTAAAGAATCATTTTAGACCTACTCATATAGTTAAGAGACTATTTATGTCATTTTCTGTAATTTAATATGTAACCTCGGGTAAAGTGAGTAACCCAACTGGCTTAGTTAAGCTCTATAAGTTGACTCACCATTCTTGTTTTGCTCATTCTAGGTTTCTCCTAAAACCTAAAACTTTTCAAATTTTCCGGTCTAGATTCTTTGGTAAGTTTCAGAATTCATCTTATTTTTTGTGTTTTTTAAGATAATATGAACATGATCGAGGTGCCCTATTGTTGATATCAAGTTTTNTTGCTAAAGGATTTAATTTCTCGTCGCATGAATTTCGTTAATATAAACCTAAGTTATTTGTATTTAAAAAAATGGACAAAGACCAAACCTAATAAGTTTTTGAATACTTAAAGGACTAACATCGGTAAGTTATAGTTAAAGGACTAAAACTGGTAAGTGAATAGTTAAGAGACCAAAGTTGATAAGTTTTTGAATAGTTAAAGGACTAAATCCGTTAAGTGTATAGTTAATGAACCATTTTAGATCTACTCATATAGTTAAGAGACTATTTATGTCATTTTCTCTAATTTAATATGTAACCTCGGGTAAAGTGAGTAACCCAACTGGCTAAGTTAAGCTCTATAAGTTGACTCACCATTCTTGTTTTGCTCATTCTAGGTTTCTCCTAAAACCTAAAACTTTTCAAATTTTCCGGTCTAGATTCTTTGGTAAGTTTAATAATTCATCTTATTTTTTCTGTTTTTTAAGATAATATGAACATGATCGAGGTGCCCTATTGTTGATATCAAGTTTTATTGTACAAGATTTGAGCTATGATCACTTTATTGATATTCTTGTTGTAATTTGTACTTTTCTATTTGTGGGATTTCTTCATTATTTTTTGCTGAGTTTTGGGAAAATTTGTATGAGCTGAGGAATAATGATACTGGGTTGACCTTCCTTTTTTTTTTTCTTTCTGTTTGAGGTAAAAAGGATAAAAAAGATCATCTAATTTTGTTGACCCAGGTGACGTGATAGTAGAAAGATTCAATTTTTAGGGGTAATCTGAAATTTTGGTTTCTGTAGGGTTTTGTATTTCTGCTTTGCGTATAGTTTATTGATGCGGGTAGGATGATTTTAAGATGATGATGATGATATCATTGGACTTTGTCTCTAAGGATAATGCTTGATGATTGAAGTGAGATAGTTATGTTTTTGTTACCTTTTCTTTGAATACTTGAAGAAGTTGTTTTGGTAAATACGGAGGGTCCATCGGAAACAACCTTTCTACCTGTGCAAGGCAGGGGTAGGGTAAGGTCTGCATATATACCGCCCTCCTCCATATCTAACTTGTGAGATAACACTGGGTATGTTGTTTCTGTATTTGTGTCATTGCAGATTATCTTTTTCTCGTTCAAGTTTATGTCAATTACGTCTACTAAGAGCTTCAATTTTGTCTAATAAACTTTTGATATCTCTGTCCCACATGCCCCATCCTTGGTAGGGTTCTTTGGGTGGACGTAGCATATATATGTTATCTACTTCTTTGGATTTCTTCAGCTATCTAGAAGTGGTTGGGTTGGGAAGTGGAGCTGTCTATTTCTTTGTTTTTTGTTCTCTGTAGTGTACCAGTTTTTGTGGAATTTGTGTCATGGGTCGCTATAAATTTGTTTAAAATGTTCTAACCTGAGCTTGTTGCAAGAAATTGAACATGTAAAGAGAGACAGTTGCTTAAGTTAATGTATTGTTATCCTAACTTAAGTGTTAGGTTCTTAAATGACAAAGGAGAGTGTGTACCAATGGAATATTAATTGACCTGTTGTCATGTACTATGCAGTGCCAAGCATGGGTACTGGATATGGAGCCTGTTTAGCTGCACTGTGTTTGTTGCTTTTTTTATCCCCTTTGGTGTTTTCGGTATCAAATGATGGACTGGTCAGAGTTGGAATTAAGAAGAGGAAGTTGGATCAGACCAACCAAGTTTTTGGGGGCATTGATTCTAATGGAGTGCATTCTGCAAGAAAGTACCGTCTTGGTGGAAATGTAGGAGATTCAGACACTGATATTATTGCACTAAAGAACTACTTGGATGCTCAGTACTTTGGTGAGATTAGCATTGGCTCACCACCTCAAAAGTTTACTGTCATCTTTGATACTGGAAGTTCTAATCTTTGGGTGCCCTCCGCAAAATGTCATTTTTCAGTGAGTAGCTATATACTGTTGTTAATACTGATGCAAATACATGTAGCTGTGTCTTAACGACGAAACCTTATGTTAATTTAATCTGATGCAGCTTGCTTGTTATCTCCACCCGAAATACAAGTCAGGTCACTCCAGTACCTACAAAAAGAATGGTAATAGATGCTACTCATGTGTCTAGTTTTTTTCACGTTCTCTTTACTTCAATTAGAGTCCAACCTGTGATTTTTGTTTATTTGTTGGAGTATATGTACTTTTTCGTTGATTGGGTGTGTGCTGTGAATTGTGATTTCTTTTTATTCAATGAAGGACAGACTGATAGCAACAAGTCATCTATTATTTAGTTAAATGACCTGATGAATAACAACTCCGTCACGCTGAGGTTGCAGTAAAATAATTTCACCTTTAATCTCAAAGAACAGATAAGATCAAAATGGATTATTGTAGATGGTCATCTTCATTGCATGTTTACAAAATTGATGTGCACATATTTTATTTATGATTAACTGCATGACATAGCATGCCAAATTTATTAGAAGAAGACTATTAATCTTAAATGCTTTTTTAGCATTGCTTAGGCACTACTAAAGTTAATCTGTTCCACCCTATCTTCGAAAAAATGAGAGGAGCTTGACAGTCACAATAAACCATGAAAGCTGATGATTGAGTGCCTTCCATGTCTGCAGTGGTGAACATGTCCTCCTTTTATGGTAATATGTGTCAAATGATGAAAAACCATTAAATATTGCGAAAAAGTCAAGATGCTTGCCATGTGACATGCCCTGATATGGTTAAATACAGAATATCAATGTTATATAGGCGGAAGGTAGTCTATTAGGACAAAGCTCTGTCATTGTTGAGATCTATAGACAGAATAAGAAGCCCTGCCTAGTTTGCCATTTATTCTTGTGAAATTTTCCTGCACATGGAAATAGTTTGCCAAATATCAACCAATTCATTCTTGATGCAGGGACATCTGCTGCAATCCACTATGGAACTGGATCTATTTCTGGATATTTTAGCAATGACAATGTCAAAGTTGGCGATCTTGTTGTCAAAGATCAAGTAATTATTGAATTGAAGTGTTTTGGATAGGCTCTGTCAGTTTCTTTCTTAACTTTTTTTTTTTTTTTTTGGGGAATAGGACTTTATTGAGGCAACTCGAGAACCAGGCATCACCTTTTTGGCAGCCAAATTTGATGGTATTCTTGGACTTGGATTTCAAGAGATATCTGTAGGGAAAGCTGTCCCTGTCTGGTATGCTATCCATATTTATATGTTGAAAAATTAGTATAGTTTCAAGGTGATTTCCTTGGATTTCAATAATGAATTTTGTAGATTTCTTACTAGTGTGTTTGATTTCATGGAATTTACTTCTTTTAATCTGTTATGTTCTTCTAAATTATTTTCTTGCTTGAATCAACAAGTCTTGAGACACCTATAATTTTCTTAGGTATAATATGGTAAATCAAGGTCTTGTAAAACAATCTGTCTTCTCATTCTGGTTCAATCGGAATGCTGAAGAGGAGGAAGGAGGTGAACTTGTTTTCGGTGGAGTTGATCCCAAACATTTCAAGGGTGAACATACATATGTTCCTGTTACTCACAAAGGCTACTGGCAGGTGGATTTTCTATTAAAATTCTAAAATTGAATCTGCACCTATGCTGTATACTTTTGTGTTTGGACTGATTAAAGTATGTCGTATTTTCAGTTTGATATGGGTGACGTGCTTGTCGATGGTGAAACAACTGGTATTATTTTTTGATATATTGTTTGTGATGTTGCATGTGAAAATTAATGATTCTGAATTTTCAAGCTATTTTTCTTCATGTAGCTTGTGAAGCTAATTTTCTTTTTTTTTCCCCCAGGATTTTGTTCTGGTGGTTGTTCAGCAATTGCAGACTCTGGAACATCCTTATTGGCAGGACCAACAGTATGTATCTTGCTTGACAGCAATACAATCAATAAGAGCCAGAACCACAATTATATATATATATTGTCTTCTCATCAAATTTTGAGCAGATAACACTTACACAGAACTGCAACATTTTGTTGATAAGCAAACTGCAAACTTTTAGTTATTCATGGATTTTCTTTTAAAAACTGAACTTGCAGATTTTGTTGTGCATAAACCTGTCTTAATATTTTCTTCGTTTTCTGACTGCTTCTATTAGAATTGTCAATGACTAGTAATCTTTCCTCGAATTTCTGTTTTTTGAAAGAAATATTTCTCAAATTTCTTTGGACTTTCCCCAAAAGGTGGTCGAACGAGTAACAGAGTTGAACATTACAAATAAGGAATGGTTTTTTACATCTAATATAATCCTAGAATGTCTGATTGGCAAGCACTTCTTCACCAGATGAAGAATTCCAGAGGTTAGGGGACTTGTGACCTGATCACGGACATTAAGTTTTTGGACATTTATGTAGATCTCATTATTCATAACAATGGAATAGGTGTTTTGGGGTCATGTGACTTCTTATTCAGCTGCTACTCCATGATGTTCAGTTTAATCATTGAGTTCTTGATGCATGTTTGTTTCTTGCTTATGGTAATAAAGTCTCACCAACAACATGCATCAGAATTAACTAATTTTCTTCATTCATATATTCTTTTTTCAGACCATTATTACTCAAATTAATCATGCTATTGGAGCGTCAGGAGTGGTCAGCCAGGAGTGCAAGTCAGTAGTCAGTGAATATGGAAAAACTATACTGGATCTACTCGAATCAAAGGTATGACATCTGCTAAGTATCTTTCCTATAATCATTCTAGAGAATTTATTTGGCACTATTTGCACCCAAACAGTGTTATACACACAGGATTTTGCACATATAGTGGAGCCTATTGCCACTGATTTGGCTTGTGCAACGGTTTAGATCTGGGGATGTGGGGTTCTAACGCTACTTATGTCTCAAACTGCTATTTTACTTTGTATTATTTTCAAGCTTTGTTGACTTATTACATATAAGCACACACACATTGAAAATTATGGATGAGCACACACACATTGAAAATTATGGATGAGCACACATCACATTGAAAATTATGGATGACACCTCTTGCTACAAGGTGTCTCCTCCACTGCATTTGAGTGTCTTCACCGACACCTTACTGTGTCAAGGTACTAATTATGAGCAGCTTACTGCATTTGATATTAGAATCTGAGTCTGGTTTTCCCGCCTATGCTTACAGGCAGCGCCTCAGCAGATCTGCTCCCAAATCGGTTTATGCTCCAGAGATGGTGGACGAGATGTTAGGTGAGGTTAAATATATCTGCATGTTCAACATTTTGCATTTGAAATGATTATAATTAGAGAAACGATTAAATATACACATGCCATAAGACTGGTATCTCATCAGTGTTATCAATCATCTTACTCTAGTGATTACCGTTAGCGAAAAAATGAACAATTTATTGTCGCATGAAGTTGCTGCAGGTTCTACTTGCTGTTTATTTGAACACATTCATCATTTTTATTGCTGTATGTCTAGAGTCTGGACCAATTATTAATGTTTAATTCTATATGCAGCATGATTATTGAGAGTGTGGTGGACAAACACAATGAGGCTTCGAATGGCGTGCATGATGAGATGTGCAGGGTTTGTGAGATGGCTGTGGTGTGGATGCAAAACCAGATAAGGCGAAATGAAACTGCAGATAGAATCTTTGACTATATGAATAAGGTGAGGTAGATTTTATACATAATGTAAAGTGAATGTCAGTTAATTGAGATCTCAAGGTTTATTCAAATCTCAACTGCAGCTTTGCGACCGATTGCCCAGTCCAATGGGAGAATCTGCAGTTAATTGCAACAGCCTTGCTTCCATGCCTAATGTTTCCTTTACCGTTGGTGATAAAACATTTGAGCTGACGCCGCAGCAGGTAATTTTTATCTGATCTACTGATGTACTTCGTCTCATTTAAGATATTGCTTCAGAGAACACGTGTCGAATAGGCAAATCCATATCCAGCCAATTCTTTTCAAGAAAAAAGGGGCATTCTAGACTACCTTGTTTTGTCTATTTTTTAACCAAGTGATGCTTTTTGGAGATTGATTTAACAATTTAACACTAGAATGAAGGATCTTTACTGTCTTTGTTTTCCCCAAAACAGGTCCCGAAATAGTAGTCTTCGAAAAATATATAGCATGAACCAATCACATTGGCAAAATGCAAATATGCTGATATCTATAGTACTTGACACTATTTTTTGTGGTTGTTACTGTACAGTATGTCCTTAAAGTTGGTGAGGCTCCTATTACGCAGTGCATAAGTGGATTCACAGCATTAGATGTGCCGCCTCCTCGTGGACCCCTTTGGTATGCCCCTCTACTTTTTGTTCTGCACTCCCACTATTCACTAGTATGTTTTATTGAGGCCACAATAATGAGCTTCTATGAATCACCTCAATGAAAATTATTACTCCCTCCAGTCCAGATTTTGTGACTTTATTTTGCTTTCAGTATGACCTCTTTCCAATTTGGAAATAATTTAACTTAAATTTCCCATCTTATCCTTCGATGACAAGCTTGTCTAGCCACACAAATGTTATGACAATGTTTAATACCACAAGTTTCAAATGTTGTTTAGCAACACAAATGTTATACCATGTTTAACATTATGAGTCTCAGAATTCTCTTTCTTAAACACCATGCACAGTCAAATAGATTCACATAAATTAGAAGTGTTCTTTATATGTAGGTTTCATAAACCAAAAAACATAGAAAACTATCAATTTATTTGATGTTATTTATTCTGATAGTGAATTGACCTTAACTTGTTTCGACATATTCTGAGAACTAAATATCCATTTTGTCGATAGTTGTATGTTCAGATTTCACTGTAACATTTGTACAAGTACTCTTCTTTTGAAGTTCTGCTTTGCAAAGTCTTTCTAAATTATTCAATGCTAAGCTTCTATGTAATATTCAAACATGAAACTGAGCAAGAGAAATCCGCTCAAGGGCAATCCATGCATCCCTTACACTTCGTGTTGTTTGTTGAGCGTGCACTAGAAATTTGACTATAATTTATATGACGTTATTCATTTGTTACAGGATCTTGGGAGATGTTTTCATGGGTCGCTACCACACAGTGTTTGACTCCGAGAAAATGAGAGTTGGGTTCGCGGAAGCAGCTTAAATGCCTCTTTTTATTTCTGTGTTATGCCCTCTAAGTATCACGTTGTCTTTTGAACGAGAAAATTATCTGCGCGTGTAAATAAATAACTGATGCTTGAATCTGTTTGCTGGTTTTTTTTAAACAGCTACTGTGTAATGACAGATTAATTGCTCGTCTTTCGTAATTTCTGGCTAATTTGTAATGCTAATTATGCAACGGTTTGTTTTATGCCACAGCAAAATTACTCATCTTTTAAGGACTATATATTCATGAAAGAACATGTCTATTTTGAAAAGTTATTGTATGCGAGGTAAAATTTTTAATTCATACTTTATGTTAATATTAATCTAATCAAGTAATTTAATCATAACCGTTAAAAAGTAAAATATTACTAGTAGTCACTAATAATTGATAGAGCCAAGATTAAAATAGAAATAAAAGTTGGTTAACTTTCACTTCACTACTTAAAGAGCTAGATTATTTTGTTTGTTGAGTGAAAATTGCAGTTTTGGTGAAATTAGTTGCAACTTCTTTCACTTGTCGTTGAAAAGGCATTATATAAAGTTCTAAACTTCTTCTTCAAACCAACTCCATTTGTTTGACGTCGACTTTCATTACCTTCACGAGGTAGGAATAAGGTTACATATATGTCATCTTTTTCAGACTTTACTTATAAAATTACGCTAAATATATTATTGATTTATTTGTTCAAAGTTGAAAAAGAAAACCTTATTTTACGAAACCTCAAAAGGTTTATACTTTTTATTATTGGAAAAAAAGTTACTCCACCACCATTTGCAAAATGTGACTAATGGAACAAAAGGATAAAGAAACAATGTTAAAATTAAAGATGATGACCTTCCGTGTGCAAAGATATTTTCAAATGATTGTTTCCAAAACCATAAAATCTTTTCTATAAATGATAGTTTAACAATATAGTTAATTAATATATTGCTTTTTTTGGAGAAGTTTTTTACATTTGAAAAACAGAAAGTAAATAAATATTCAAACTCTAAAAAAACCTTAAGAGTCCTCTATACATAATAAGCAAAAGGAAAAAAGAAACAACCTACTCATTAATCCCCCCAAATTAGTCCAAATTTGATCATTAAACAAGTGTTTGCGCACGAAATTAAAATATACTTCTAATTGAAAATTTCTTAAATAATGGGTCAGGTCAACGTCAAGGACCAAATTATTATGAACGGAGAAAGTACTCCCTCCGTCCACAATTGTTTGTCAAGGTAAGGTCATGCACACCCCTCAAGGAAAATTTAATACAAGGTGTAATTTGACTAATATAACCCTACTATACCAAGAATATCAAAAGTCTATACAACTTTTCAATTGAGCTATACTATCATTAAGGGCATAATTGAAAAAAAATGATTAATTATTTCTTGATTGTTTAAATTGACAATTAATCTTGGATATTTATTTTTAGTATACCTGCCAAGCAATTGTAGACGGAGGGAGTAATACTCTCTCTCAAAAAAATAAACACTCTTTCTCTTATTAACAACTCTTTAATTAAGACCATAAAATTAATGGTGTCTAAACAATGGTGTCTTAAATTTTAAAATCTCTTTATCATCTTAAATTTTGTACCAATTCAAAATAGATCAAACAAATTGAAATAGAGCGATAAGTATTCCTTCATCCTTAATTAGAGATCTCGGATTGTATGGAGTGATAAGTATTCCTTCATCCTTAATTAGAGATTCTGGAGTCTACAGAGTTTCCTTTGATAGAAAACGCCTTACCCCCAATATAAAATTTTCCGACATAAATTCAAATTTGATCGAGTTCCAATATGAATATCCAACATTAGATCGAAAAAAACCAAAGAAAACCTCACGTGTGTACTGCTGAGACTTACTAGCTGTCCCACCACAGAGACAGACAGATTCTTGCTAATTCCAAACTTATAGGAATACGTAAAGTTCACCACAGTCTGCCCAATAACTCTATTACACTTGGCATCAGCTTTAATATAACATCAATTTCTTTCTCCATTTGGGTAACTTTATAAAACGTGAACAGCTAAGATAATTTAACTTCTTATATTTCTCAACTGGATAATAGTATTCTCTCCGTTTTAAATTATTTATCTAGTTTTAATTGATATGAAATATAAAACTAAAGAAAAATTTTAATTTTTAAATTAAGGATATGTAAAATCAGAAATGTATCAAAATTTTCTTTAATCTTTATAGTCTTAACTCTTAAATATGTTATATGAAATATTAAAAATTAAAAGTTGTCAATTTTTTTTTTCTTAAATGGACTAAAAGAGAAAGTAAAACAAATTGAATCGAAAAAAATAATAGTAGTTGACACCTTTCAGTATTTGCGGTTGGTAAATGGCAAGTGCCATGGGAATCAAGTGATGGGTGTTATCGGTTCAAGTTTGAACGGATAAATGATTTGCTTATTCATTTATCTACCCATTTTAAGTTGTCGATTTTTCACCTTATCTATACGGCTCAAATTGATTTATGAAATATCTTGTTAAAAACTTTTTAAAATTAATTTATTTTAGGGGTGATATAATGATATATATGTAGTCTAATATATTAGTTTTGTTTCATAGTCAAACAAATTGCTATGAGAAGTAAAAAATTAAATAGAGAAATTTGAATTTGGTACAAGTTAAATGAATGAGCTATGATCTCTTATTTAACTCATCTTAGATTTAACACATCTCAATCCAAATAATTTTAATAATATATTTTAATCCATTCAAATTTATCCCACCCCGCCATCTAAGTTGGATGTCACTTAGATGAAAATTTTAGAGCCAATAGGTGATCCATAATTTCAAAACTTGAAAAGTGTAAAGTGGTAAGAGTTTAATTTCATTTCTTATTAAAAAGGACCAAGAAACGGTCACTTGAAATCATGTCCACATACATGTTTATTGCGTCTTTCTCCGTCTACTTTTTTATCTTAGGTTTTATCTCCTTTTCTTTTCTAATGTATAAATTCCTTAAACCACTAAATTTTTAAAGTTTATTTCAATCTTCTTTTATCTGTAGTAGTCACTATCTTCAAGTGATCATTATCCTTATTTTCTTACTGATTGCAAAGATTTCAGCATTATTTCATAAATATTCTACGCAAAATAAAACCATTATAATATGAAACTCAATATTGTTACTTAGCTTATACGGTCATGTGGTGTTAAGGATTAGAAAAAGGAAAAAATATATAATTAGATATACTTTATTATCATACATATTATTATCAAAATATTACATATGTTATCACTAATTAAGAGTTTCTTAGGTGACGAGATGGAGTTGCTCGGACGGTAAGCACCCCTCACTTCCAACCCGAAGGTTGCGAGTTCGAGTCACCAAGGGAGCAAAAGGGGTGGGAGCTCCTAGGGAGGATAAGAAAAAAATAAAGTTTCTTAGGTGTGTATATATATATTCTACCAGATACACAAAAATAGGGAGAGAGGCGAGCGAGATTGGTTTGTAGCCCAGATACATGTGAATCACACTAGATACATGTATTTGTATGTGAATCACACTAGATATTAGATATATGTATTTGTATGTATGATACATGTATTTGTATATATCTGAAGCGATTTCCATGTATTGGTTTGTAGCCCAGATACATGCGAATCACACTAGATACATGTATTTGTATGTGAATCACACTAGATATATGTAAGCGATTCCCATGTATTTAGAATATCAAATACATGAGAGAGTGACAAGCGAGATGGAGAGAGGCCAGGGAGGTGAGAAAAATTTATTATATATCTCAGATACATACAGATCGACATTGTAAAATATAGTGTATTTAATTAATTAGTTCCTAAACTAGTGAGATTTATATAAAGACGCCTAAAAAAATTGTTACGCTTATGAATAAAAAGTAAATTTCATATTATCCAACTCTAGATTGATGGATCTGTACACTGTTAAATAGTACAAAATTTACAGCAAGAGACATCGATCTGAGTTATTCATTGCTCCTTCTAACTGTGATCCATCTGTGATCATCATTCCATCTCCAATTCAATTCCCTTGAATTCGAACCCAATTCTCTTACCCTTTGCACAGCAGAGCTAACTGTTTGTAATATCGTAGTTTCTGATTCCTCTACTGAATTCCATATGTCTTGATCAAGAATGCTTGTTGGCGAGCTTGTAACAAAATCTTGAATTGCCGTAGAATTCGACTCAAGAAATGGATGTTTTAGGAGTTGTTTAGCTGACCATCTTTCTTTTGCATCTCTTATCAAGCATTTGCTTAAGAAATCCCTTGCTTGTAAAGAGAGGAATTTAGGAATTTCAGGAGATTGCCCAGAAAATGCAATNGTAGAATTCAACTCAAGAAATGGATGTTTGAGGAGTTGTTTAGCTGTCCATCTTTCTTTTGCATCTCTTATCAAGCATTTGTTTAAGAAATCCCTTGCTTGTAAAGAGAGGAATTTAGGAATTTCAGGGGATTGCCCAGAAAATGCAATTTTGTAAAGCAATGAAGCTGCGTTTGTCACATTAGTCCATGGCGATCCACCAGTGGCCATTTCAATAATTGTACATCCCAATCCCCAAATATCTGCTGAACACCCATGTTCTTCCCCACGCGCCACCTCCGGTGCCATGAACATCGGCGTTCCTCCAATTAATTTAGCATCACCGCCCCTGTCTGCCTGATCAATCCACCTGGCACAACCAAAATCGGCAATTTTGGCACCCGTTTTACCTAACAAAATGTTTTGCCCCTTTATGTCACAGTGTGCTATGCCCCTTGAATGTACGTACTCTAGTCCTTGAACAATTTGCTTCGTATAATACCCAATCAACGGCTCGTTAATCCGACCACCCTGTTTCCCATTTTCATCGATAAGTGTACCGTCCGGCATATACTCCATCATAAGATTAAACATGAGTTTGTCCTTCTCTTTTGTAACATCATACCCCTTGTAGCTAACTATATAAGGGGAGCTCAATTCGGACAAAGTTTTCTGCTCCTTTTGCAATAACTGTGACTTGGATAGCTCCACTGACTTAACAGCAAAAACTTCACCTGAGAATCGTGATTTGGCGGCCCAGACGGCAGCAGTGGAGCCGTGGCCTATTATATGCCCTCTGGTCCAATCCATTTATGAATAAGAAGAAGATTGGTAGAAAGTGTAAGAATATTAGAAAATGCTCTGTTTTTGGTTTGTTTTGGAGCTACAATGGAGGAATATATTATGTTATGTATATATATATAATAATAAGGTGTAATTTCTACAAATTCCAAATTAGTTGGGTAGAGCTTAGGTGGCCACTTTTTTTTTCCTTTACTCCATAGAGTTTGAAAATTGATTTAACGGGATTTACAACGTGGCTAAATGGTTATGGCCATGCGGCAGCTTCAGTAAACCGAAGGTTAGTGGTGAAGCCAGAAATTTTGTTACAAATATCTAATATTCAATATGTGTATGTATGAAAAATAAATTTTGATCAAAATATTTCGTACAATATTTCATATATAATAATATATATAAAATATGGTGAATGTCGAGAAATTCCAAATTAGTTGGGTAGAGCTTAGGTGGCCTCTTGTTTTCCTTTTACTCCATAGAGTTTGAAAATTGGTTTAACGGGATTTACAACGTGGCCAAATGGTTATGGCTATACGATAGCTTGCGTAAACTGGAGTGGCGAAGTCAGAAATTTTGTTAAGAATATTCAATATTCATATATATATATATGAAAAATAATTTTTGACCAAAATATTTATATTCTATATATATAATATAATTTTTCGACGACTGATGTCCTATTAGCCTAAACTAAGTACCATTACGTGGCCAATTTTGTTCTCGCCACGTGGCAAAACATTGCAGTTTAAAGAAGTACATATCAATTCAATGTATTTAATCTTTCAATCTATATTGATTGAGACAAGTTGGATGGTGGTAGATTGGGTTATTGTGTAACCACTTCTGAAGATTAACCGATAAATGAGTATCTTTTCATGAGAGTTTTGGTTAAAGAATCAATAAAACTTTTTAGCGAGTTAATATTCCAATTTTTGGTTGGCATTGAATTTGTTAATACATGCTTATCCATCAAATTTAAAATAATAATTAAATTTCAAGAACAGGACAAGCATAAAGTCAATTGAAAAAATTTGGCAAATTATAGTATTGGGAAGTCTTTAAGGACTTAAGGCAAATAAACAAGAAGTGGAAGATTACAATCAAAGATATCTTTTTTAGAATCATGAGGATATGTAATCTTTCAAAATAAACAAAGAGTTAAATTTTTTAAAAATGGTTAATTGTCAAGTGTCAACTAAGTGAAATGAAGACGAGAAAGGTAATTGAGGATGCAAAACCATAAATAATTATATGTTTATACCAAATCAATTCTAACTTATTATCATGATTAAGTGATTTAATAAAACAAAGATTTGCATTCATTAATCATCGTTACATGAGAGATCAGATTCCATCTTGATTTGGTTTATGAAATGCCCCAATTCCATATCAAGATCACAATCGTTATTATCTTCACTAGCATCAAGATTGTTATTATAAGAGGAAGAGCCAACTTGGGGCTAGGGGGTTCATCCCAACCCCCTTCAACATAATATTATACTATTTATACATAGTTAAAATTATTTTTATAATGTATATATAGTATATGTCGAATTCTCTTCGACTGTAATACGTATGTTTATTTCTTTCTATGTTAAACCTTCTTAGTGAAAATCTTAACTTCGTCACTGCTCATTATCATCAATGTGGTCAAGACTATTTCAAAACGCAAGATCATCCCCTTCTAGAAGTAATATGATATATTGCTTTTTCGTGATGCTAAAGTAAGAATCATATATACGTTGAGAGGTTATTTAAACCATTCCATAACACTGTGACAAAAAGTTGGCCTTTTAGTAAGTGGTTCGTAGCTTCTACATCAAGTGTATGAAAATTTAATTCAATGTGGCAAAGTGTGTTTAGTGAAAAGTGCATCAATCATACCTTCAATTTTCCACAAGTTTCTTATTAGATACCAACTTCTTAACTATTTAAAATGTGTCTTGAACAACTTCTTTTTCTTTTCAACTGTTTATTCTTTTAGTTTTCTTTTACCTTTTATAAGAGACGTAGCATCTATATATTTATATTCCATGAAATGGCTTGTGCACATGGTGTGCGTATTATTTAAGACACACAATATCAATACCAATGTATTATTTATCTACATAGTAGATAAATAAAGAATATTCAACAAATAGTCATGATATAGACCATTGTGACTAAACTTGTCACATATTCATAATTTGAATAATCACTAATTGTGCTTTCATGAGAATTGCCGATTGACTATAGATTTTAAATTTTTATCTTCAAATATATATTTGTTTAGCCATAAATTTTTGGATGAGATTTTAAACATATGTCCTCAAAAAGTTTTCAAGTTTCAAAAACTTATTGAGAGAAATTTAACTTTTAGTCACAAAAGTTCTTTTTTTTTCAAGTATAATGTACTCCTCCCTCTCCCTTTTTACTAGTTCAATTTTGATAAATCAAGAATAAATAATATTTTTTACACATTATACCATCAATTTCTTTAGAGAGTTAATGTTTTTGAAAAAGATAGAACTTCTTTTCTTTAATGAGTAAGTTGATTTTGTTATTCTATCAATTAATTGGGATAGAATAGTAAACTCACTATGTCAATTATTATTATCCTAATAGGTGTGCAAAGTAAGAAATGAAAAAATAAATAGAGACAAAAGGAATATGTCTAAATACAATTTTAAATTCAAAAACATCGCGACTTTAAAAACTCAATATTTTTTTAATTTCAAAATCTACAACTAAACAGGAGCTAATTAGTGACAAAATAGGTATAGTTTAGTTTTAAAGTAAAAGCAAGAAAAAAAAAGATTTTTCTCATCCCTTGGTCCTCATGCGGTATGACGCAGTACTAGTTTTAAAAATTAGCATCTAAATCTAACAATTAATTATAGACTAGATTACAAATCAACTACCACTAATTAATTACTAATTATTTAATTAATGGTACTCCATTTGCCATGCCATGCTGTCCCATTTATGGAGGCGTGGCTTGTGAGTTAGCTAATGATCATGCGGGGTTGGTTTAAAAATGTAAAATACCAATTTAAATAACAGTTACATGAATATTTGGACAAAAATGGGAAGAAAAAGTACCATACAGTATGCTGTTTACGGGGAGGTGCTATGATGGTGTTAGTTTTTAGGGTGTCCAGTTCAATATCTTTTGTCGAAAAATTATACTATATATATAATTCAAATTTTACTTTATATTAATATATTAATTAGTTTGAACACCCTTACAAACAATAGATTCTAATGATGCAGTGGCAATGCGTTGCACAAAACATACAAAGTACCCGGGTTTGAATATGTGAGTCCGTGCATTTTATTTTTTAATTGTAGCTTACTTAAAATCCGTAAGATATTTAAAATGTACAACTTTGATATGAAGTGAGCAGTAGCTCGATGACAATTGAGAATAGAAGTATGCAGGCACGCAAGAACCATAAATTTTGAAGTTGAAATTTAAAAATTTGAGTTCTTGAAATTGTGTTTAGATATGCATTTTACGTACTTTTTTTTTGAAATTTTGTGAAGGGAATTCCTAAAAATCCAGAAGTTGGTCTGAACTAGTTTTGAAAACTTGAAGATTAGATTTTTAAAATCAAATCTAATTTTATGATCAAACAAATAAGTTTTTTTTTTTTTTAATATTTGATCAAAATCTATGCTCAACCACGAGTTAATTTGATTCTTTTGAGGAGAAGGATATTACTTTGATTCCGAACTGTTTGAAATATCTGGATGACAGATGGGCTAGTTATGTTAAACCTCATGAGTCACGTGTGACTTTAGCTTTCAGACAAATTTAAATTTAAACTTGTCGTGTGGTACTGCTCAAAATTACAGATTCATGTATTTTATTTATTATTTATATTAGTTGTAAAACAAATGAAATTTGCTAGCTGAGCTGTCTCATTACAAACAGTTTATGTAAAGTTCACTTGCCATGAATTTGAATATACTCCCTTTCTTCAGAAGCAGAAGCATGATATTATGTCACGTAGGATATATATGTCTATTTATTCAGCTGGCTATTGGTTGGAGATAATAGAAAATCTTTTGAATATTAATTCTTGGTTAATGGATCTGTACACTGAATATTACTGTAACTATTTAGAACAGAGCAAAAATTTACAGCAAGATCATTGTTCTATGAGTTATTCAGTATTGCTACTTCTAACTGTGATCCACATCTGATCATCATTCCATCTCCAATTCAATTCTCCTGAATTTGAACTCAAATCTCTTAATCTTTGCAGAGGAGAAGTAACTTCTTGTAAAACTGTAGAATCCATGTTTTCTGATTCCGCTACTGAATTCCATATGTCTTGATCAAGAATGCTTGTTGGCGACCTCGTCACAAAATTTTGATTTGTTGAAGTAGAATTCATATTTAATTCTTCAAGAAATGGATGTTTGAGGAGCTCTTTAGCTGTCCATCTTTCTCTTGGATCTCTTATCAAGCATTTGCTTAAGAAATCCCTTGCTTGTAAAGAGAGAAATTTTGGGATTTCAGGGGATTGCCCAGAAAATGCAATTTTGTAAAGTAATGAAGCTGAGTTTGTCACATTAGTCCATGGTGATCCACCAGTGGCCATTTCAATAATTGTACATCCCAATCCCCAAATATCTGCTGGACACCCTTGTTCTTCCCCACGCGCCACCTCTGGTGCCATGAACATCGGCGTTCCTCCAATTCCACCGTCCCTGTTCGCCGGATCAACCCACCTGGAACAACCAAAATCTGCGATTTTGGCACCGGTTTTACTTAACAAAATGTTTTGCCCCTTAATGTCACAGTGTGCTATGCCCCTTGAATGTAAGTACTCTAATCCTTGTACAATTTGCTTCGTATAATACCCGATCAACGGTTCGTTAACCCAACCATCCTGTTTTCGAATTTCATCAGAAAGTGTGCCGTCCGGCATATACTCCATCATAAGATTAAACATGAGTTTGTCCTTCTCTTTTGTAACATCGTACCCCTTGTAGCTAACTATATAAGGGGAGCTCAATTGGGACAGAATTTTCTGCTCCTTTTGTAATAACTGTGACTGGGATAGCTCCACTGACTTAACAGCAAAAACTTCACCTGAGAAACGTGATTTGGCGGCCCAGACGGCAGCAGAGGAGCCGTGGCCTATGGTTTGTCCTCTGATCCAATCCATTTAGGAAGAAAAGAAGAAGAAGAAAGTGTAAGAAGAGTGTTCTGTTTTTAGTTTCTTTTGGAGCAGCAACTAAGAAGTACATATATATATATACACTTTTTGTCACAAATTCAAATTTAATTGCAATTTAATATGAGTATCGGAAACAAAAAAAAAAATAGTGCTATATAATAAGATGGAATTTCTAGAAATCCCAAATTAGTTGGGTAGAGCTTAGGTGGCCACTTTTTTTTTTCCTTTACTCCATAGTGTTTGAAAATTGATTTAAGAGGATTTACAACGTGGCTAAATGGTTATGGCCATGCGGCAGATTGAGTAGGCTTAAGAGCTACAATTACTTGCCCAATTGGATTTGTCTGCACGTGGCAATACATTGCATTTTAAATTTTAAAGTAGTACATATCAATTTGATAAGTTGGATTGGGTTGTTTTATAGGTGTTAATAAATGAGTATCTTTTCAAGAGAGTTGGTTGAAGAACCAACAAAAACTTTCTACTGACTTCTTCAGAACATTCCACTTTTTGATAGGTTTCAATTCATTGACATTTGTTGCATGTTTATCCACCAATATTTTATAATAATATTTAAATTCATAGAACTTGACAAGCATGAAGTCAATCGAATTTTTTTTGGCAAAATTATAGAATTGGGAAGTCTAAGACTAAGGGTAAAAAACAAGAAGTGGAAGATTATATTAAGTATAATTTACATAAATCTCATAGTGTTAAGAGTTAATTATATTATTTTTCTACTATTTTTTCAAATTACCATAATCCCTTAAAATTTATGGATTTCAGATACATCATTGAACTTTCTAATACATTAGCAGACATCCAAATATATGGGAGGGGTGTATCTGAAAGGGGAGGGATGTATCAAAGAGGGGATATGACATCCAGATACATAGGAGAGGAAAGTATTAGAGAGGGGAGGAATATATCCGAAAGAGGAGGGATGTATTAGAGAGGGGAGAGATATGATGTATCCGAGAGGGAGGTAGGAATGTATCAACAAGAAGGGAGTGATGTATCTGAGAGGGAATTTTTGAATTTTTTTAGAAGGTATAGGAATTTTTTAGAAATTATGATAAAATAAGATGTGTATTTAGGTCATTTTCCTTATATAAACTACATATGTCAAGGTTTACAATCAAAGACGTGTCTTTTTGTAGTCTATAAGAATATTTAACGTTTGAAAAACAGATAGAGATAAATATCAAAGGGTTAAATGTTCCTTCTATTCTAAAATATTTATTATTTTTTGCCTTTCAAAAATAAAATATTATTAACATTCATGAGAAATTCTTTTTTTCATCATGGAAGGAAGAATCATAATTCATATACACGTTGAGAAGCTTTAATCCATTAAAATAACAGTAACAAAAAGTTAGCTTCACAATCAAGGGTATGAAAATCTTTCAATGTGGCAAAAGTGTGTTTTTCTCAATCATACCTTCAATTTTTCCACAAGTTTCCATTTGATGTTGACTTCTCAACTATTACTGGTTACTTACTTATTTAAAATAATGTGCGTATATTATAAACGGCACACACAATTTCAACGTATCTATATATTACTCCATAATAATAGTAATAATAATCCCTTTATTACTTGAATACTCCACGAAATGTCACGCGTATTTGGTGTGCATATTATAATAGGCACAAGCAGTTTCAGACTTTCAGTACATATACATAAAAAAAATAAATTCTTTGATTTATATACTTAGTATGTAGTTTTTTTTTATGTATATAATAAAATTTTTCGATGAAAGTATTCAAAAAGGTCAATTGACGGTCTTTCATGATTTTAGTGATGGTGCTTCGGAGAGTACATGTATTGACAAAGCGCACTAATTGATATATTATTAATTGTAAATTGAGTTGCAAAGTGTATTTAATTAGAAGACATAATAGTGATTTGACTTTAAGAGAAGTTAAAAGAACAAAAATGGGATAAAGTGTGTGAAAGAAGTTGCAACAAATTTCACCAAATGGAAATGGATTTGACTCTTTGAATATTAACATTTAGGTGGGGCAGTAGAAAATTAAAAGCCAAAATCAAAATATTTTGAAAAATAGCATTTAAATCTACCAAATCAAGCAGATATTAGAATATATATATTATTTTCTCCGATTTAATTTATTTATCTTACTTTTCTTTTTATTCCATTTTAAAAAAGAATATATCCTTTTTTTTGTACACTGTTTTAACTCTAATTTTCCATGTGTCATATTTAAGACTCTAAGATTAAAGGATATATTGATACATTTGACTTATTTTTACTTTAAAATCATATGATTAAAAACTTTATTTTATTTTTTAAAATTTTGTGTCAAATTAAAATCAGATAAATAAACTGAAACTGTGGGAGTAATTCAACAACCATTCATTGCCATACCATGCTTTCCCATCAAGGCGTGGCATGTGAGTTAGATAATGATTATGAGATAGTTAAGCTCAAGTCACGTGGCTCTTTACTTAACACAAATTTAAGCACTTTAATTTGAATTGGTTAGTCTCCTTAATTATTTTCTTGATGAGGAAAGTTGGTTGAAAAAGAAATCATTCATCGAGTGACAGGTATTTAACATATGACATAATTAATTCTCCAATTTTTGGATCTAAAGTGTGCGATGTCTAGGGATGGCAATTTCAGCCCATATTAATGAAATGAGTTCATTTTATTCATATTTAATAACTTGAATTACTCATATTTTAATGGACAAATTACATACATCTCATAGTTTTAATGTGAAATTACAATCCATCCCTAATAAGTTTCTAATTACATTAACCCCTTAAAATTTTTTTAAAAAATGAATACAATAATTGAAGCTTGGATGCATTAATATGTAGCTCGAATACATTAAATATTGTCTTAGATACATTAATATGTAGCTCGGAAACATTAAAAACTAGCTCGGATACATAATATGTAGCTCAAATACATTAAATACTGGCTCGGATACATTAATATGCAGCTCGGATCGGATACATTAAAGAAATAAGGAATTTTGGAGATTTTTAAAAGTAATAGGGGATAATGGAAATAAGTGAAACAAAAGGTATGTATTTCGGTAATTTGTCCTATTTTAATTGGTTAAATATGGGCTTCAAGCTATTTTAAGAGTCTCTACAAATATGGTCAAAATGGATTAAATATAGGTATCCATATTGACTCATAATAGATCACTTAGTTTTTACTTCCGCTCGAAATTCTTAATTGTGCTAAAAAATAAAAAAATTAATATTAATTTTCAAATTTAATTGATTTTTTTTTTTTGTTTTTGTTTTTGGAAAACAAAAAAAAATTTAGGGGTAGGTTGGTGGAAGGGGGAGCCCTGGGTGGTGGGGG
>NC_064290.1:8266583-8313931 GCF_019186545.1 Solanum stenotomum | reverse complement strand
AATTTTTTTTTTTTGAAAAACAGATTTTTTAAAATGGGTTAGAACCATTTTACCCAAATCATATATGACCAAATTCATATTTACCCATATTCTATTTGGGTGGATTGTAATCCAAATCATTTTTGTTCAATCCATCCAAATCCGATCCAATCCAACTATTTGTCACCCCTAGAGATGTTATCAATATCCCGCATAGATTTCAACGGCAATAAATATGCATATTAATAAAGAGTTTTAAAGTCTTTTCCAACATTAGTTAATTGTCATTGCATCCAATGTCGTTATGGGCCTTAGGAACATTTACAAAGAGTGTTATTGCGATAATAAACATATTTAACGATAATTAAGCTATTGTTATTAATTAATTGCTGCTAAATTTTTTTGGTGTAGCGCATGTTGTTGCCAACATTATCCTACTTTTATTGTTCTAAAATCTAATACTTCATCAGTCGAAAAATCTTAATAGCTCAGATAGTTGGCTACCTGAATGCCTTGATTCCTATCTTATAATCTCTTTTGCCGTTTTTCCTTTCCCAACTCTAAAAATATCCCCTCCATATGTTCTTACTTGTCTAGACTTGACAAACCCCTTAAAAATAATAAATAAATTGACAATTTACTACTATATCATCTTTTGATTATAATAAATTTATTAAAATCTTTTGATTATAATAAATTTAATATTTTAATAGATACATTACAAAATAACTATAACTAATAATAAGGGCTAATTAGAAATGCATTAGAGAATCTTTTGACAGTTGATCATTTCTTCTTAAATATAAACCTACAAAATCCTTCATCCACCCCATCCCCAAAGTAGCAAAAGGGTAATATTGATAAATTATGTCTTATTTTAGTTTATTTAAGTAAGATTTAATTTCAACTTTCAATCTTTTGGAAATCGTATGTGCCTAAACCAAGTTGACAACAGTTGTCACTTAGTAGTAAGCATGTCTAAATGTTTGTACGTAGATGGAAAATTGGGGAACAAAATAATTGAGATGAGTTGGTTAGCCTGCCAATCAAAAATAATAATACTGATATATATATAAGCGGGTGAGTTCAATTTAGATAGGTTAAAATAAGATTAATTAATAAATGAGCAGGTTAATTAGGGCACGAAATGAACTAAAATACGAGTCATACTCCATTTCTCGATTTATGCGTACTATTCTTGTGCAGGGATCATGCTAATCTTCTCCAGATCGTTCCAATTTTATCGGATATCCCAAAAGGGACATATGAGTCATAATCCAATCTGTAAAATTTATAATTATTTTATTTGATTCTTTTAAAAAAATTTAGTACCTAATAATTTATAAACAACTCTTACCAATTTGATAATTAAAAAAAATGAAAAAATAAAAAATCTAAGATGGGAACATAAGAGTATAGCACATAGCTTGTTGGATCATTTACATTCATGTATAGTGGGAGTCGAACCACATTTGCTTTGCTGTTAGCCGACAAATTAATACTATACAATGTACATGTAATGCTCTAATAAAAAAATAAAAAATTTGCTAGTGGATGATTTAAGGTTGTTCCTTTTTCCATTACTATATATACCTAGATAGGTTTGAAACTCTCTCATATTTTACAAAATATATACATATAGAATATTGAGAAAGTGTAAAAGATATTTTTAAATTATGCGAAATTTATAATATTTGTTTTTTTTTTTTTGTTATAGTTAGATCTAATCATGTCAATCATGCCATTACTGTTATTTAATAGTGGTAATATGCCTTTATTTCACACAAAACCTAATATAGCATAACTAGAAGAATAATTAGTTTTTATGCAATAACATTGCATTAGACAAGCGTTATACGATAATAATAAGAGAACATTTATTTCAAAACTTAGAATTGGTGGACTGTAATTCATTCCTATTAAAAAATGACCAAGAGATGTCCACCACTACAGTCTACAAATCATGTCCACATACCATTTTGTTGCATCTTTTTTTGTTGGCTTTTTATCTTAATTAGTTCTTATCTTTCCTTTTTCTTTTCGATGTCTACATTTACTAAACGACTAAATTTCAAAGTTTATATCAATCTTTTTTACTTGTAGTTGTCACTATCCTCACGTGTTATTTATCCTTATTTTTCAATGGTATTGTTTAACTATTCTTTGTGCTAATACAAACTTTAGCAACCTGACGAATTGATCAAAATTAAAATTTCTTGACACTTGGCAAAAAGATAATAGATTAGTTTTTTTTTTTAAATCTGTACAGTGTTGTATAGTACAAAATTTACAGCAAGATATCATTTGTTACATGTTTATCCACTAAATTTACAATATAATTTAATCTCTAAGAACAGGACAAGCATGAAGTCAATCAAAATTATTTTTTTTTTGGCAAATTATAGAATTGGGGAGTCTTTAAAGACCTTAGGGAAAAAACAACAAGTGGAAGATTGATTATATATGCTTCAAGGATTACCATCAACCATGCCACAATAGCTTATAAGTATTTATTATTTTAATTTATATATTCTTTTCCTACATATTATAGTGCTTCTAGATTAAAATCAGTCACAAATTGATCACTTCTAACTTATGATTTTAAGTTGATAAATCAGTTTCATCACTTAAAAATATTTTTCAATTGTTGATACTTATCAATTATTTTTACTCAACTAACCCAAACAGGCTCTTAATCTTTCAAATGACGGACCACCTTAGAGGTCAGAAGAAGAAGATTTTTGGAGAGCACGACAATCTTTGCTGAAATGGGTATGGGGGACAATCAGGGCATATAGCCCATAAAGAGGTGGCATCCTTAACCAAAAAGCGGGGCTAAGTAAGGGGCATATCGATTCAGTGTTCATAATCGAGTTACTCAAATTCAGTAGGAATATAGGAATAGTAAGATCTAGTAGGAGCTTACCTTGGAATGCAGTAACGTACAAATTGAGATAACTAAAAAGAAAATGAAAAAGAAAGTTAAATAGTCAATTAAGTGAAATAAAGACGTGATAATTGCTTCTAATGAGATTAGGGTATATCAAAACGCAAGATTATCCCCTTATCCAACTAACGTGAGAAATTGCTTTTTCTTCCTGCCAAAGCTTGAGAGTTTTCAAATCACTTCAAAACAATGACAAAAAGTTGTCTTTTTAGTAGTGATCCATACGTGGCTTCTAAATCAATCGTATGGAAATCTTTCAATGCGCCCAAGTATGGATTTCACAAACATACATTCAATTTTCCACAAGTTTCCTTTAGATATGACCTTTTAACTATTACTCTCTCCGTTCCATATTAGTTGATCACTTTCCTTTCTACACGCATATTAAGAAATCATAAATACGAAAATAGTTTTACTAACTCATCCTTTAAAAAACTTCTTGAAATTTTACAAATAATTGTGAACACTTTCAAAAAGAATTAATTGCAAGGGTAATATAGAAAAAAATTGATTAATGTTTTCTGATCAACTAATATGGGACAACTATATTTAGCAAGAGGATCAACTAATATGAGACGGAAGGAGTACTTGATGACTTATTTAAAATATATCTTGACCAACTCCGTTTTGGTTTCAAATTCAAATATATATTCTTTTAGTTTTCTCTTTCCTTCTACGAGAGGCATAACACCAATATATTACTATAAATAAAGTATTCCATGACTATATATACAATTTCGAAGTATATATCTATCTATCTATCTATATATATATATATATATATATATATATATATATATATCCCTTTAATTGAATACTCCACGAAATGTCATGCGTATATGGCGTGTGTATTATAAAAGGCACACACACTGTCCACATCAATGTATGTATAACTCTTTTTATATCGGATTTCAATTTTTAAAACATATCCTCTTTTTTCTAAAAAAAAATGGGGTTAGAAAAAAAAGAAAAGGAAAGAGAAGTACTGGAGTTCATGTAGCCAATTAATTGTGAGCTACTAAGATTTTGAGTAAAAAAACATCTACTTTTAAATAACATGATAGTGTACAATTTTTTATATTTTTCATACATGCTCTCTCATGTTTGAAGGCGTGTGGCTTTTGAGTTGGGTGATGATTATGAGTGATTATTTAAGGTCAAGTCACGTGGCTATTTTATAAAATACAAATTTAGGCACTTTAATTTGAATTGGTTAATATCCTTAGATCTAGTTGAAATCATTCATCCAGCAGTGTGTAATAATTATGTAATTAAAAGGAGTAAATTTTTTAGATTGAAAGTGAATTCTCTACCATTAGATTTGTGATGTTTATTAATATCCAGTATATAGCCTTGTGACACATTGCACCGTCCTTTTGAAAAAACTTGGCCTATCACTGCTTTTGGCAAGAAATAAAGATCAGACAAAGACAGGTTGGAAGTTACGTTGTTGGCATAATTAATTTGGATAAAACTTACTGGTTATATCAAATTAATCAATGCACTGCAGGGCTCATTTAGAGACGGTGTTCCGAACATGATTTTCTTTATATTCAGGATCCAAACTCGAGACTTTCGATTAAGTGTGAAGTAGTCTCACCATTGTATGACAACTCAGGTTTATATGTGGATGTTACTTTTACCCAATCACAATATGTTATAAGTAGTAAAACTACATTTAATATTAGGAAAAAATAAAGTAGCTAGGTACCTAAACCAAGTTGACAAGACTTGGTAGTAAGCATGTCTAAACATTGTGGAGGGTAACATTGTGACATGTCAACTGAAGATGCTATATAGGTTTTTGAAAATAGGGAACAAGATAATTGAGATGAGTTGGTTGGTTAACCTGCCAATTCATGTTGTACAGGTCGATATTGCTATTTTTGTTTCTCATTCGGTGTCTGATAATTCATATTGAAGGTCTGATTAAATTCGAATCATGTACCGCAGGCCTTACTCAGGGGGTGACACACTCAACAAAATTTTCTCCATATCTAAGGTTCGAATTCGAGACTTCTGATGAAGGATGAAACAATTTCATTACTGCACCAGCACCACAATCCATTTTGGTACGGATGGATATTGTACTTGGATGAAGTTTTGGGTGAAATTTCAAAATGAAGAAATTTTGTCAATCAAAGAAGGGAAACATCCAGTGATAGTAGACAAGCAGATTAATGCATACAATTAGACATATCTTGTTGGATCATTCACATTTATGTGTAGTGGGAGTCTAATTAACCACATTTGCTTTACTTTTAGCAGACAAATGTACAACGTATATGTAAATAATACTCCAATTTAAAAAAATGTTAGTGTAGATGATTTAAGGATGTCCCTTATTCTCTTGTGACAATAAAAAAAGTTTTTTTTTAGTGGATAATAATATCTTAATAAAATACTCCCTTTGATTTGAAGCACGCGAATCAAATTATTTAATGTTCGATATTAATTTAAATATCAGATTTTATTTTATATTTAAATAAATTTACATATTCTATAGTATTAGCAAATGAGTGGTAGCTAGCTGGAATATTCTTCACCATATTAACATCTCTTGGGGGAGACAAAATCAAATCCAATTGGCTCATGAAGATTTTTGTAACTCGAATTGACTATGAAGATTTTTGTCAAGATATTTCTAAAATACTTTTTTTTTTTCATTTGGCAAAAGTATTTATTAACCCCCTGAACTTGAAGCTTTTAATTCGGTGTACACCTAAATTATATTCCGTTTTAATTATCCCCGAATTTGTTTATTCCTCCATCACGTACACCTTTTTCGTCCACCTGCTTCTATTGTGACTACATGCGTGCGACAACTGGCAAAAGTGGTGATGTAGATTTCCACCTGGATAAATAATAGCCACCTAGATAAATTAATATTGCAAAAAATAAATTTCTTAAATTTAAAATTCATTGTTTAAAAGTTATTTTTGAATAAGGGTTGATTTCGCGGAACTCCTTCTAGATTTGGGTTTTTCTAGACGTGAACTTGGTTGATTAAATTTCAAATTTGTCTGAAATTCTTACCAAGTAAGTGTTAATCTTTGTTTCCTTTACTGTTCATTTACATTTTCCCCTATTTTTCGTTTAAAATATGCCAAATATTAAAGAAAAATGGAGATTTTACATATATTTTTTTTACTGTTGTGGCTTTATGATGTGGCAAAAAATCACTTCCTCATGCGCCTAGTAGAGTGTGTTGTCAATTTATACGCCAGGTGGACAATAAAGGTGTACTCGATGGAGGAATAAACAAGTTCGGGGGAGGGGGGTAATTAAAACAAAATTTAGTTTAGGTGCACACCGAACAAAAAGCTTCAAGTTCAGGGGAGTAATGAGTACTTTAGCCTTTTCATTTTCATATGGTATATATAGCCATAATTTTAAAAGAACATATAAAATAATTAAGCTTGATAAAAATTAGGTTGGATTGGGCCTTGACCTGTAATGTAACCCACTACCTAACCCTTTTTGACTCAATCTGTTTTGAACCAAGCAAATTTTAATTAAATTGAATCTTAAACCGATTGTTATTTCAATCCATTATGTCAAATTTAGCCCAATCCACCCAATTATCACCCATAACATCGGTATATGAAAGACAATATATTAGTTAGTGGAGTAAGAATATTTGTATAATTATATGGACCAAGACAAACCAATTCATGCGTGTCATGCAATTAGAGGTCAACGATTTTATTTGGTAAATTAATTGGCTAAATCGTATTGCGTTTCACGTCCCGTCCTCAGCCTTAAACTTCTTAAAATGAAAATATAATTTACCTATATATTGACAATTTTTTTTAAAAAGAATTTATACCACTAAATAGAACATCTAGAGACTTTTTATTAAAATAAAAATCCTCAATAGAAATAAGTACAAGAAAAGGAGGCTAAATCTTACCTTGTTAGTCCTAATGAGATAACAAATATTATTATTTGAATAGATAACTTGTCTTATTTTATATACTATTTTTTTATTATTATTAAGTAACGTGATAATATAAGTATTTTTTTTAGTTATGTGCATAAAAAGTTTAACTTATCAAAGAGTGAAGAAAACAAGAAAAAGGTGTTGAGATAAATTATCAAACATGCAAGCAACACGCAAATTTATATAACGGAACGTGAAAGCAAACAGTCATAATTATGATACACAAATAGTTGAATAAAATGGCTCTAAAAGTTTTAAAAAAACAATTAAAAAAGAACTTTCATTGGTAGATTTGATGGTCCAACGCCAACCCGAACCTTCATATACAAAAAATAAAAATAAAATGGTCCCATAAAGATTAGCATCGCTAAGATTTCTTTGGGCCAATAAATAATTCCATGATATTAGGGATAGTAAAATAGCATAGGGAAAAGAAGAAATTGAAAAACGGTATTCGTGAAACTTGAACACATTCAAACACCATAGTAAAATCATGATAACCATTAAGTCTACAATTACAACCCTAAGACTTGGATGGTCTTCCAAAATTAAACTTGTTCGAAGGGTGTTAAATAAGCGGTTTGAAATGAACTTAAGTGAGTAAAATAAATTGAGTTAATAAATGAGTGAATCATTGTTTGATCACAAATTATTTGGGTTGAAATGAGCTAAAAACGGATAATAATGCAGTTCACCTAATTCTTATTAAGTTTTAATTTTTTGATTGTTCTTTTATAATTTTTAGTATCTAAGAATATTACTTTTTTCTTTCCATGACTATATATATCATATTAAAACAATATTGAAAAGATTTTTCAGGGATCAATTTGATCTACATATAACTCAATTTTTGATGAAATGGTCTAATAAATTGACCGGTTAATAATTTACCTAAACTTTAACGAATTGGACGAGTTATAATTTTTTGGGTTAATTTAGTTACCTCTATTCTCTTGTAGGTCCCATCATATTTGACAAATATTTGTGTTAGAATTTGAATTTGAAAGATAAATTGATGTTACATTTGTGGCCAACTAATGACACTAGCTTAAAGGAATAAAACCTTCATGACTCAAAGATTTGGTAATCAATATAATAATTAAAGTCAAAAATATGTGATTGGAGGGGTATAAGTTTAATTTGCTTGCACATTATGCAACTAATTCCACCTAATGGCCCTATTAAGTTTATAGTGTGAAAACGGCTGTTTATTTGGTGCAATAATTAGTTGCAACTTTATAACCGCTCACTTATATAGTTTGAATTGAAAATATTGCACTATCACCAATTGACAAAGCATAAGGAACTTGCTTTTATTTATTTGAGTCGAGACTCGAGTGTCTTTTGGAAAAGGTTTTTCTGTCTTCGTAAGATATGACTTAAGTCCTGCGTACATATCATTCTCCTTAAATTCACTTATGAATTACACTGAGTATGTTATTATTGTTGTTTGACAATTAAAATTAAAGAGAAAAACTTTAATATTAGGTGATTTCTTAGTAATTACTAAATTATATTTATTTTTAAAAAGAAAATTTTGATATATTTTGGGATCAATCATTTGAGAATATATCTCAGCTCTCAATTAAGATGATATTTTGAATCTCTAACATAATTTCCTTA
The DNA here is from genome assembly GCF_019186545.1 of Solanum stenotomum. Taxonomy (NCBI): domain Eukaryota; kingdom Viridiplantae; phylum Streptophyta; class Magnoliopsida; order Solanales; family Solanaceae; genus Solanum; species Solanum stenotomum. The sequence goes on along the minus strand of NC_064290.1, from coordinate 8,305,439 downwards.
TGCCTTTTTTTGTCAAAGGAATAATGATCAGACATTGTTTCTAGAGAGATAGTAAATCCTTCAAAAATCCAAAATTTTCATCACAAATTTAACAGAAAGTGAAGAATTTCAACCAGCAACATAATTGTGGATCATCATTAGAATTTTGGATACATTATACAATAATATATACAGCTTCTATCTCGATTTATACGCGTCACTTTCTTTTTTAGTCAGTCCATAAAAAAAATTCTATATATTTTCGTAATAATTTAACTTTTGTTGTAAATTGGATGTCCACACTAATATGTTTAGTGGTGTAAGATTAATACACACACAAAATGCTATGTGGTGTATACTAATTAGCCATTTGATATACTTGGTTCCCAAAGTGTATACATGGCAAGATGATATCCATGTATTACACTTTGGGCACAAGTAATACAACTATATATACCCCTATTCTTGTAACAAAGAAAGAGAGAAGAGTAAGTGAAAGAAAATACTACACATACTATTTCTCATCTTCCTTATTATCTTAGTTTTTATACTTCATTTGATAACACGTTATCAGCACGAGTCTCTTCATCTATGAGTATCTCTGACAGTGCATTAGCCGAAACATAAATAGTATAGAGTATATTATATTTTGCTATATAAGTCTTCTTATACTTGATAGTCTAAATTTGATGTGTCAAATGTAATTATCGTTAATGTAATCATGGATTTTTGAGCTAAATATTGGAAGGATAATTAGTACATACTTAACTGATAACCTTGTTGAAAGAATTGAACTCACCGAAATCGTTAGAAGACTAAAAGTGCAAAACATAATATTTTAATTAATTTGGTTGATACTTTGTTGTGGTTATCACCTAGCAATACATAATTGCTTTTAAAGGAGATATAGTTGATTTAATGAATCCATATCAAAATAAAAAGGAAAAGGTATTAAAATTTCTTATGTTGACCTACATTAATTTTGATCAATATCATTGATTATTTTACACAATTGTTTATCTTTCACTAGCTAATCATTTACTTCTTGAATTATTATAATATGTTATATGTACTAACATAACTTGTTTTATAGTTGCTTTAAAAAGGTAAGCAAACTAATATTTGAAGAAAAATTTTATTTTCCTTTGGAATCATCAAAAGGACTTTTCTATCATGAAAGATTCTTTGAAGTGGCATTGACATGTCATTTAGGTTTGCAATTAACAAACTTGTCAATGGTAAAGCTAATTGTATATTTTTGCTTTATGGTAAGCTTCCTTCACAATACTAATTACATTAATTCTAATTTGTATACATCTGCAAAAGAGTATGCTAATTTTTGAAATTCATAAAATATGCTACATGTCATTGAGACAATTTGACATGTAGACTTTATTAGGTCCATTTATCAAGTGTGTATTTAATTCTTGGATTTTGAGGTATCATTTTATTTATTGTGATTATTAGTGTTTTCCTCTAGTTGCTTTATCTATGAATTACAATTGAAGAAAAAAAAAAATTCTTAACTAGCAACAAATGAAGTCAATGTTGAGAATTAATTTGTTGATCTTTCAATAAGTGAATTACTCATAAAACTTTTAAATTGAAAATAGTATTCAGAGCCATCTATGAGGATCAACTCTGTTTCATTTAGCAAAGGTAATAACTTGTATATGATCTTTTGAACTGTTATTATGACTAAATTTATTTGTGCTATTAATAACAAAGATACAATATTTTAAAGGCTATCAATTTTATTTTGAACTATATATGATGTCATTGATTGAGGTAAGACGGTAGAGTTAAATTTCACCGCACCAAAAGGGCAAGACATCGATTAAAGTCTAGATGCACCATGATGATACAATTTTGGGTTCAAGTCCCTTTGTGTTTTGGCCTAACACGCCTTTATATGGATAACACATTGGGTTAAAGTCCCAATACAATATATTGATGATATAATGATGACTGGGCAAATTGATAAGCTCTTGATAAAACAAAAGAAATGTGAAGATCGTCTCATTGAATATGCTCAATTCTTTGAAGTGAATGTGATAGCAATACATTAAAAATCTGAAAGATGACAAGATAATTTTATGATTAAACATATGAATATGGACGTGAACGGACAAAATTATAATAGTCATCATTGTGAAAGAAAAAACATTATGGGTTCTCAAAATGACCTTTTAAAGAGTGAAGGTAATTTTTGTCATCAAAATGATATGAAAGGTAATTAGAAACATGTTTGTTATGAGACCTAATAAGTTTATAAATCCTCCATCAAAGAAAATGATGAAAAAGTGGTAATACACTTGACTTTCAAAAGTGATGTTGAGGTATGTCATATGAATATGATAGATTTCAAAGCATGACAATGAACTTCTAATGAAAGGAATAATTATGAAGCATGTATATATGATTATAGTCAATTCCTTGAAGAGAATGTGACTTGTGATAAGTATCATGAAAAGTGGACCATTCTAGAAAGTGAATGTGTCAAGAGATGATGAAAATTATAAATAAAGACATGCTCATGTATGATTTAATAAATACCACAACCAGGGGCGGATTTACGTTGAACCATGGGGGTTCATCCGAACCCCCTTCGTCGAAAAATTACACTATATATATAAAGATTAAAATATTAATTTACGTGTATATATATACTATTGAACCCCCTGAACATATACCAAAGGCGTAGCTCAGTGGCGTTGGGGGTTCAGGAATTTGCTCTATTGCACGCGAGGTCGCGTGTTCGAATTCGGGCAAAGGCATTTTTTTATCAGCTTATATTTTAGACGTTTTAATTTTTTTAAAAAAATAATAATGCAATCAGAAAACGATGTTTAGTTCCAAAAAATTAAAATATTGATTGGGAATTTAGGATTTATTAGTTTAACCCCTAATTACAAAGTCAAATATTAAAAAACCCTTTTCCTCTTGATTCGATCCGTTTAATTCGACCCATTTATTTGTGAATATTATTAACGTGATTAATTTTTTTTGAACCCCCTTGTTGAAAATCCTCCCTCCGCCACTGACCACAACTCACCCCTATAGGAGGTTAGAGAGAAATAAAGAAATTTTATGTTGGTATAAATGGTTATTGGTCAAGTAATTTTGGTTCATCACAAATATTATGTTGGTATAAATGGTTATTGGTCAAGTACTTTTAGTACATCACAAATATTGTGATACGTTTTATGCTGAACTACCGAAAGGGCAAAAGAAGGAAATAATTTCTTGCCATACAAATTGTCATTGGTTATGTATCTCTGTGCACCAAAAATATTTTGCCAGATATTAAATAAAAGGAAGGAGATACTAATGACAAAAGTAAATCAAGAAACAAGTTTTGCTTGTAATGATTTTGACCATGACAATAATGATATATATTTCTCTTTGAACGAGATGTCACCACACAAACAATGTTATGAAATATGTGGTAGTATCCAATGTTAATTGTGAGCTTTGGTGAGCTAATGTGCTACTACCTAAAGAAATAAAATTGCTCATGATGTTGGAATTGTAGTAAGTCTCAAAAGAAACTTTTTAAGTTTCAAAGAAATAGTCAAAGAAAAAAAATATTGAGACTATAAATATGAAAAGATTTAAGGTCTTCATATTACTACATCAAAGTGGGTTATAAATATTTACGTGAAAAATTATCCATATTTGCATATTGTTTGTGGTAACTAAGTATGAGCATGATGATGGAATCACATACAAAATAAACTAGAAGGTTATTGAAATAAATATCAGTTGGCATGGCCGGTTGATGACCATCCCGATTTAAATATGATACGAAAATTACAGAGAATTCACGTGGTTATATATATTGAAGAAATAATAAATTCTTCAATAATTCTCTTGTGTTGTTTGTTCTCATGATAAGATTATCATTGCACCAACTAAGGTTGAGATTGTATCTCTTGAAATTTTGAAATGTATAAAAAGGTGAATATGGGCCCGTTCACCTGTCATGTGGACCATTTACTATATATAGATGCATCTATGCTATGGTCACATGTGCTCTATTATCAACTTGCAATTTAATTATTTTTGCAAAGGTTATTTACTCGAATTGATAAATCATGAGCACATTTCAAATAATAAAATTATATTGATAATGCTGGTATATATCCAAGTGGTTTAAGCAAAAATTTTATGCCTCCAATTGAAGCTAAACCATTGGTTATGAGAACGAAACTCCTAAAAAAAATTGGTATGAGATGTGTAAAGTGTAGCAACACTTGTACGTATCAAGCCAACAAGGTTCCCCTATCACAATTGGTTCAGGGTCATAAACCAAATAATACTCACCTAGAAATTTAAATGTGCGATATATTATTTCATTGCTCCACCATTACGGAATGCACAAAGATGAGTCCCCAAATAAGTTTGGGTGAATCTTTCTCTAACATTAGGGGGAGATAAGAAACTGAAAATTAAGTTATACATAATGAATTATCATTGGTATGATCCTCATTGAAGAGATAATTTAAGTCAATTGTCAGATGCATCTCTGATCCAATGTTATAATCAGTTATAAATGCTCCAATGAAAAGTCCTTGAAGGACATAATTTATGGCATGCCTGAAGCGTGATAAATTAATCGATTCGAAAGATAAAACTTCTTGAAGAAGAAAAGGGGTAAATGATCAAGATGGTCTTAATAATGAGGCAAGTGCTTTAGAAAGAGCACCATGAAATAACACTTTATAAAAACCTTGGCAAAGGTTTAGGTACCTGGAAATAATGAAAAATAAAGTGAGCTTGATAAGTTATGTCACATTAGAATCGATATCAAATAATCATCGACGATATCTTGAATATAATGTAGTGCTCAAAATTATAAATGGTGATGAGGATCTTGATATTAAATCTGTCGAGAGTTGACAGATAAATGATTGGCCAAAGTAAATACAATTCAAGTATTTCGCTATTCACTTGGAAAAGTGATGTTTTGGACTTATTTTGTCCATATACCAGATATAATGTCAGTTGGGTACAAATAAATTATTGTGCGATAAGAAAAATCGTAAAATATAAAGTACGGGTTGTGCATTGAAAAATAAAGATTTTTCGTGAAAGTCCTAACATTATTGTATGGAGATGTATACTCCCAAGGTGGATGCAATGAGGTTTCTATCGATCTGACAATACATGAAACACTTGAATATGCATAATGAATGATTATCATGTCTAGCTAGACAGTAAATATTATATGAAAATCCCTGAAGAATTTAAAAGGTTATAAAGCGATTCCATTGAATAGTACCCCAATGGTTGTAAGATCTCATATTATAAAGATCAATTTTGATCTCATTAAAATGGTTAGAAAGTACCATGTCATAGTGCAATTGATGCACTTATGTATCCTACTACTATTATTCATGGTAAAGAATTTTATTAGTATGCATAAATATAACATCGCTCTTATCGATGAAGATATTAGAGTGAATCAAATATCGATATAAATTATTATTCTGATCAATTGTGTCAAGATTTATTGATCATGAAATTGCAGGAAATTATGAAGTTTGAACTCATGAAAGTTATATATTTTCATTTGGAAATACTGTCATTTCAAATAATTCCACAAGACAATCAATTTTACTGAAAGTGTTCGTCAGTGCTCGATTGTTGTTGCTAACAAATCGAACGAGCAATTTGTCTACATCAACAAGATCAGAAATTGTGTGTTTTTCAAAATATATATTTGGTTGAGATCAATTAACATACCCAGAGAATGTGTGATCTTCCTTCGAAAAGAGATATTCCAACAACATTATATGAAGACAATGCCTCGTGTGCTCAACTAAGAGGAGGAGACATCAAAGAAGACTGAGCAAAATATATTTCATCAAAGTTCTACTTCTTATTCATGATCTTTAAAAACTTTGTATTCACCAAGACATTATCAACTTCAACCTTTGAGAAGTTAAGATAAAGATTGGAATGCGTCATCTTCGAGTTGTTAAGTGATGTCTTAATCAGGGGGAGTATAATACGCGCTGCACTCTTTTTCCCTTAGCCGAGGTTTTATCCCACTGAATTTTCCTGGTAAGGTTTTTAATGATGCAGCTACCAATGCGTATTACAACTTAAAAGATATATGTACTCTCTTTCCTTCACTAGGATTTTTCCCATAGAATTTTTCCTAGTAAGGTTTTAACGAGGCACGTTATCTATTAAGACATAGACATCCAAGGGGGAGTGTTGTAAATTGGATGTCCACACTAATATGTTTAGTGGTGTAAGATTAATACACACACAAAATGTTATGTGGTGTATACTAATTAGCCATTTGATATACTTGGTTCCCAAAGTGTATACATGGCAAAATGATATCCATGTATTACACTTTGGGCACAAGTAATACAACTATATATACCCCTATTCTTGTAACAAAGAAAGAGAGAAGAGTAAGTGAAAGAAAACACTACACATACTATTTCTCATCTTCCTTATTATCTTAGTTTTTATACTTCATTTTATAACAACTTTAATGAAATGATTTATATTCATACAAACATCTATTACAAAGTTCAAAATTCTTTCTTCATAAATTTTAGTGTCAAGTCAAACTAAATCATATAAAATGGAATGAAGGGAGTACTATTTAGTTATGTGTTAGATAATACTACTATTTTGTTTATATGTATACACTATACACCATTACCCCCTCCTAATTTTCTTTTCCTCACATAATAACAATAAAGTTGTGTTCGTGTAATGTATATGATAGAATATGTGCGTCCACTATCAGTGAACAGACCAGGTCCCTTGACTCAACAAGAACAGTAATGAAGAATGAACAATGAAGGAAGTCAACACAAGTAGTTTACGTGGAAACCTCCTTGCTCAAGGAAGTAAAACCACAACCCGTTTCACAAGATTTTCAACTGTTTCCACTAATTTCTTCAAGCAAAAGTGAAACCCAGTTACAACCAAAGTGAGAAGAATTGAAGTTATTAATCAACTAAGTAATAATCGTATTACTTACTGAGCCTAAGCAGATACCACACTGCCCACTAAATCAATCAACCTAAACTAACCTAGACTTTTAGAAACCGAAACAAAATATCTGCATCCTTTATAGAATAAGAACAGATTTACAATGTAAGCACAAAAGTATAACTCCTAAGACACACTATGCCACTTGCAACTCGATCAGGTCCTTATTGCGCTTGTCGGAGAATACTTCACCGAGATGGTCTTTGCTTGTGTACTTGAGAATTTTCAAGATGCAAAAACTTATAAAATGATAGACACAAAACTCAAACTCAACAAAGATGCTTCAACACTCTATCATGTCCCTTTGTTGAGTATGAGTATTGGTCTTCCTTAAAGATGGCCTTTTCTTTTGAGCTTATGAATTTTTAGAAATTCACAACTTTGTTTGTCAAATCTTAAGTTTGTGTTTTGGAGAAGAGACTATGTCAAAGTGGACACAAACCCTTGGGACGAGACTATTGGCTGATTAGAGCCTGCTGTCATGAAAAGTTGTGCACCAACCACATCAAAGTTGACAGCTTTTTGACAATTGTCTTTTCGTCCTTTTCTCGTACGCAGACTTTCTAGGACCAGGTCCCTTGTTACGTTCTTTGCTGCTTGAGTTCTTGAAAAAGACTTGCTAGCTTTCTCTCTTCTTGAATGAATAATGTTGTTTATTTGTTGTTGTGTATATCAGTTGCCAACACGGGTTTTGACCACTTAAACAAACAACTACGTCCGTTTTTCCTATTGGTGAAGTATGCTGCACATCTCACCAACCAACATGATAAGACAGTTGTAAAGATAACTCTACAGTTGTGCACCACTTTGAATTTGGACGGAGGTATTCTTCCAAGGACCAGGTCCCTGCATTTGTGAGGATCATCAAAACACATAGAGTATAACATTTTCCCCCTTTTTGGTGAAGACACACAAATAATCCTTATGCTGAGTTTATTCATTCATTACCCCTTTCATCAGTCTCAATATCAAAGGACCCTTTCCTGGATCTTGTCCTTTGTTAGACTCTGCATTTATAAGGAACATCAAAACACCTAGAATATAACATTTTTCCCCTTTTTGATGATAACACTCAAATATTCCTCACATTGAGTTTATTCATTCATTTGCCCTATCGTCAGTCCAAATAACAAGGACCTGGTCTCTTACTAGATCCCTAAGTCTTCTTCCCCCTTTCAACAGTTCCCCCTATCAGCATGCCTTTTGAGGTAACTAGAGTGGTCCTCTTTTTGCATCATTCTCGAAGTTTTTCAAATCATCAAAACTTCACATCAATAACAAAATAACATTTTCCCCTTTTTTACTGATGACAAACTTTTTCAACTTCTTCCCCCTATCGACATGACCATATCCTCGTCAAGTAACACTTCTTTCCCATATCGGCATGACCATGTCCTCTTCAAGTAGCACTTCTCCACCCTATCGGCATGACCATGTTATCATTGATTAGCATCATTGATCTCATACCCTAACAATCTTCCCCCTTTTGACATCATAAAAAAAAGGTTAAAGCAGTAAACCAAGTTGCCAGAAATGTAGTTCAAGCAATTTCATGGTCACTTGGGCAACACTTAGCATGAGTAAAAATGCATAAAAATGAGACAAGTCAGTAGAAATAAGACATTTTTCATTCACGAATAACAGATCAGTCATCAAAGCATTGCAGACATCATTATGAATGAGAACCAAGGCAATGCCCACTGAGTGTCGATAAAAAAGAGGAATGAGGACTGACATGGAAATTTAGGGAGAGAGGGGATGTCTTAGGAGTAAGGGATGGAAAAAATAAAATCAGTAAACCACATCCCTTAGCATGGTTCTTTAGATGTTTTTCTTAAAGTCCAGCAAGCTTTGCTGCCATTTTTTTTCAACCTAGTCCCTCTGATTGTTCCTCCAGAAGCTAAACTTTCAAACAAACTATTTTAGTATCCATGTTAGAAGGAGCAGCTATCATAACTTTCATATCAAACCTAAGTTTCTCATGACAGAAAAATTGGTAAAATCAAACTTACTCAAGGCTTTCGATATGGATAAATCAATAACTAAGGAACCATTTCAATTCAATTTTTTTTCATTTTTTTTTCATTTTTTTGGACACCCTCCTATTCAGAATACTTTGAGTTCTCATAATATTAACCTTTTCTTTTCAAACATCATCTTTTCCACCTTCTTCTTTTTGCTTGTTAGACCTGGTCCCTCTTCATACTCAAAAAATTCTCCATTAGGAACAAAGGGTTTAAGCATTTGAAGTGTTTTTGAGAGAGGAAGAAAGAGGGTTTTGAGAATTTCTGAGTTTTGTAAGGGAATTTGATTTTTCTGGGAGATGGAAAAAAATATGGAGTACAAGGAAAGTGGAAGGGTGTATCATGTGGAAGCAAGTGTCATCTTGGTATTTAAAAGATGGCACAACGATCAGCTGCCTGACAGACACGTGGCAATTGCAACGGTTCTTATGCCTAATTTTAAAACGCAATGTTAAGAGTATTAACCATCGAGAACGGATTGGGTCCCTCACTATAAGTTGAACGTTATTGCCTAGATCTATTCTGACCTCCCTTTTCCTTCAATAAGTCTACCATGTGTGTATACCTACAAAAGGTATGAGACTGAATTTGCTAAAACATACATAACTGAAAAACAAGGATACCTGCTCCCTTTGCATAGTCATGAGAGGATTGATTGCTTATCTATTTGGTTCAATTTTAGCATCCCCAACTTCAATTTGTTTATCTTGATCGGGTCCCTTGTCGTCAGAGCTTTTGTGAAGATATTAGCTATTGGATCTTTGATCTTACAGAATTATAAGCTGATATTTCCCTTCTCAACATGATCCCTCAGAAGGTGATGTCTCACATCAATATGCTTAGGCCTTTTATGGTGGACTGAGTTCTTAGTCATAGTGAGAGCACTCGTGATAGCACATAGGAGAGGGATAGTCTGAGTAACAACTCTTAGAACTTCACGCTGCTGTTTGATCCATATGAGTTGAGCACACAGCTTGCATCTGCTACATATCTTGCCTCAGTTGTTGAAAGGGTAAAGGAAAAAGCCACAGCTAGTCTTTCATGTCCATTTTGCTTTGCAAGTGTTATCGTCCATCAGGTGGTGAAAGCCGTATTTTTCACAAAAGGGTATCCTTTCAAGATATGTCACCCCAACTAGTTTGGCCTGTTGGGATTGGGGGGCATTAGTGGCAACAAAATCTTACCTTTTTATTTCATGAATGAGATATGATCCCATAAAATGAGTCATTCCTGCTCATTCTATCAGCTAGATACCCAGCATAATCAACATCACCATACTCCTTCAATCCCCACAAAATCTCCTGGTGAATAGAGTAGAACCATGTCCCTGTCTTCATCAAAATTCTTAGGATTATCTTAGCTAGTCGCCTTCAAATGTGATTCCGTTGGACAAGCTTGAAATCTTGCATAAATCCTAACACTTGTATCTTTTACATTTGGACCACATCCATCAGCATCCAGCTTCGAGTTGGTCCCTATGGGAATGTCAATTGTCTTGGCGTCCATAATATGAAACTTCTTTAGCAACGTGTTGTACATTTCTTGACAAACAGAGGTACCTTTAGAAGTTTGTTGGATCTGTAGCTCCAAGAAGAAATTTAATTCTCCCATCATGCTCACTACTCATGATTGCAACACAACCTCTTTTGAAACCATTGTTGAAAGGGAACTTGGACAACCTGTCAGCTGGTTGGGGAACCGAGTGTCACACTTTTCTTCTTTCAAACTGAGCTTTATCAACTTCTTCATTCTAACCTTCACAATTCACACTATCTGTTTGAGCAACATCAACTTTGTTCAGCATTGTCTACCGAACCAGGTCCCTCGTCAGGTTCATCATCTGCATTAGCTTCTTTGGGATGAATGATGATCTGGTTTATTTCCCTTTGATGCAAGCTTCACACACCTTGTCATTGCCGAACTTTAGGTTAGATAGGCCACAAACCAGGCCCATGTTCTTGCGCCTTCTATCCGTTAAGATCACCTCATAGTATACATTATTGATTGAGTGTTCAACTGATCTGCCAATTCTTCCAACACCATGAATATACCCCTTTTCCCATTACCAAACGAGACACCTCCCCCTTGAAGTGCCTTCAGAGAGAGAAGAAGTTTTCAGTCCTTCCAGTCATATGCTTCGAGCTTCTGCTGTCCATGAACCAGCACTGACTGCTACCTTCTCCACTCTCCTACAATAAAGATTACTTGTTGGACTTAGGAACCCATTTTAATTTGAGTTCCCAGTAAGAAGATATAGGCATAATGAGAGTGTTTCTTGTCCAATGAGGAAGAATAATATTTTTCAAGTTAGAGGACTTAGAGATATTATCAGGTCCCTTGTTCTGGTTAACTTTCTATCTAAAGTAGATTGAGACCTTTTCTTGAGAAACTTTCATAGCTGGGCAATCCTTTTTCAGGTGACCATTGTGACCACAGTGAAGACATAATAGATTATCTGACACAGAGACATACTTACTGTGGGGATTGTACCCCTTCCTGTTGTAGTTACTTTGACTAGTGATGTTAGAAAGTAACTTGGTAGAGTTAGTCCATTTTAGCGAATTTTTTAGTTTTTCTCTAAGACGGACCATAGCCCTTTCCATCTGATCATTTCTCTCTAAGGCTAGAGCAAGTCTAGTTTCAGCAGTGTTCAGACTCGATTCTAGCTTTATTTACAGACTACTGGCCCTCCATTTTCTTTTGCTAGACTTCTCATTCATTATGCTCAATTGTTCCTTGAGTTCTAGATTTTCAGTCTCTAGAACTGTCAGTTGTTCCTCGATGACAGACATGTGAACAATCAATGTTATCTTTTCTTCACTAGACTTGCCTAGACTGTTGTTCATAGAGTCCTTTTCAGTTGTTAACTCTATAACAAAGTCGATTAGAACATCATCTAGATTTCTCAACAAGCATTCAAGTTTTGTTTAATGTCAGGGAGAGTTACCTTTTCTTCATCTTCCTCGTTATCAGATTTAGCCATGAATGTGAACATGCTATCAAACACATTATCATTGTCTTTAACAACTAGCATGGATGCATCTTCGGGACATTCTTATTCTTCTGACTCACTTGAGGAAGCCCCCCAGACAGCCAAAGCTTTCTTCACAACATAGTCAGTTGCAACTTTTCTTGCTTTCTTCTCTGGTACTAGGTCCCTTCTTCTATCTTTTTCACCTCCAGATCTTTGATACTCTTTGGTTTCAGCCTTGAGCATCAGACATTCTCTCATGAAGTGTCTAGCCTTTCCACACTTGTGACACAAGTCACTTGAATTTGCTGCCCGAAGAGCGTTCCCTCCCTTTCGAAAACCTCCATGTTTTCTCAGGATTATTTGGAATCTCTTGGTGAGATAAGCCATATCCTCTTCTTCACTGGAGATTTCACTTGATGAGATCTTAAGAGTTAGAGACTTATCTTTCTTTACCTCCTTCTTTGCAGTGTCTTGGTTTCTATTCATTTCATGAGTCTGAAGGTTACCAATGAGAGCATCCATCGTCAGAACCTTCAGGTCCTTTGCTTCAGTGATGGCATTTACTTTGCTTGTCCATGACTTATGAAGAAAGAATCTTCCTTACCTGTTTACTGGATGGATAGGCTCTCCCAAGCAGCGTAACTCGTTGGTTATTAAGGAGAATCTAGTATGCATGTCATGAATAGTTTCTCCCTCCTTCATTGTGAAGTTCTCATATTGGGTGGTCAACATGTCCACCTTTGATTCCTTCACCTGCTTCGTGCCCTCATGGGCCTTTTTGAGACAATCCCAGATTTTTTTTGCAGACTCACATACCGAAATTCAATTGTACTCTTCAGCGCCTATACCATACACCAACAACTTCTTTGTTTTGTAGCTTTTTTCTATCTTCTTTCTATTCGCCTAGTTGTATTGTTGACGAGTCTTGGGAATGACTATGGTAATTTCTCCATCCTTCACTTCAGTAGTGGACACAAACCCTTGGGACGAGGATATTGGCTGAGAGCCTGCTATCATGAAAAGTTGTGCACCAACCACATCAGAGTTGGCAGCTTTTTGACCGCTGTCTTTTCGTCCTTTTCTCGTACGCAGATTTTTTAGGACCAAGTCCCTTGCTACGTTCTTTGCTGCTTGAGATCTTGAAAAAGACTTGCTAGTTTTCTCTCTTTTTGAATGAATAATTTTGTTTGTTTATTATTGTATATATCAGATACCAACACAGGTTTTGACCACTTAAACAAACAACTCTATCCGCCTTTCCTATTGGTGAAGTACGCTTCACATCTCACCAACCAACCTGACATGACAACTGTAAAGATAGCTTTATAGCTGTGCACCACTTTGAATTTGGACGGAGGTACTCTTCCAAGGACCAGGTTCCTGCATTTGTGAGGATCATCAAAACACATAGAGTATAACATTTTCCCCCTTTTTGGTGAAGACACACAAATAATCCTTATGCTGAGTTTATTCATTCATTACCCCTTTCATCAGTCTCAATACCGAAGGACCCTTTCCTGGGTATGGTTCCCTGTTAGACTCTGCATTTGTGAGGATCATCAAAACACCTAGAATATAACAATATAGGTCATAAATTCGAGCTAATAGTTATTAATTTTGTAGTAAAGTAGACTATCTACATCAAACTAACCCCTTAGGACGCGATCCCTCCCCCAACCTTACGTAAATGCATAATACTTTATATATGTGACTTTCATTTTTTTCCTCACGTTTGATAAAAGGTGGATAAATTTTTTTATAAGAATGTCAAAAACTGGTCAAATAATTCAAAGTCCATCAAAAGGAAAATACCTAATAAGTACTTAAGAAAAAAGTACTTTACTTAAGAAAAAAGAACAAACATTGTTTGTGCACCTAATCACGATTTCATAATCCAATTCAATCTACCATGTACAATTTCCACAGTCTACAAGCATCTGTTGACAAAATAAACAAATATAATTTTGCCACTGGTAAGTTGTCAATTTATAGGTTTGCCAAATAATAGTGCTGTTAGAGTTGCACACAAACGGTTTATAACCCCAAATATTATTGCCACGTGTTGAATTATTGTCCACCTACGAAGGGGAAATCTAAGACAAGACCACGTTAAACATAGAAACTAGACGGCTTTTAGACCTACTGTCACGGATCGTTTCATTGGGAATAAGTTATTCCGGAATTAATTATGTCGAGATAAGCTATATCTTGAGAGAAGTTATTGTATCATGCAAATGAGATAACTTATCCCATTACTAAAACATAAATGGTGGGATAAATAATTTCAAAATTGTCTAATACCTCCAATCAAACACAAGATAAAATAATCATATATTTTATCCTGTGATTATTATACCTTACAAGTTACATCTCACCTTAATACCTTAAAGTTAGTGTGTTTTGCTCCTTACAAAAAGTTTGATAGGAAATAATTGGAAATTAAATATGAGAAGTTGTAGTAGAAATGATATATACGAAAGCAAAACAAAATATAATTGGAAAGTGTAAACAAGTACAAACGTGGGTACATGCCCAACTAAATTTCTAGCTGTCCTTGTGACGAAAAGCCAACAAATTTATTTACTCTACTTAGTTAATGCATATGCTTCATTCTACAAATGAAAATAACAACACAAACAAATTAATTAAATTAAATATCCAACCAATCATCCACAGTTGACATAAGATTGTGATTTCTTCAAATAATAATATAAAGATTATTTCCTATATGCCTATCTCTATCGACTAGCTAGCAACACAAAGAGGGACGTTATGTAAGCCACAAACATTATTTTAATCGACATAACAACCACTTGTCCTGCAGCTAGCTGCACAAAACATTTAAAATGAGTTCTGTTTTTTATTTTTCATCTGATGTTTGATATTTATATTGGAGTCTGATAATTTTGGATTCGCATCGTGTAGGGTTGCTTTGTGGAGAAATGCTCCATACCAAAGATCGTTTCATATGGCTCGAATTTGAGACACTGATTAAGAGAAAAACAACCTCACTCACTGCACCATATATGTCTGGTAGTCCTGCTAAATCTTAAGATTCCCAATATCCTACGTATATATATTTGTGCGTTCAAATGTCACCCTCGACAAACTTTAAAGAGTTGAAAGCATGTCACTTAATTTACAGTAATTGGTTATTAAAGTCATTCAATTTATCGTCTTCTAAAAGTTATTTAACTTTGTCTTAATTTTCGTGGTCATTCTACTTTATCAGTAAATTTACCTGGTCATTTAGCTAGAAGTATAATTATGATACTTATTTAATTAATGGCCTGAGTAAATTTTTACGAAAAATATTTTAAAAATGAAAATCAATATTAGATAAATGTGCATAAACTCAAATTTTAAACCAAGAGCAAAGTTAATTTTTTTTTTCATAAATTACAAGGGCAATTTTGGAGCTTGGTATCACAATACTTTATCAATAAAACTCGAATTCAATGAAAGATGGGTGATTTTATAATCTTATTTCGAAAAAGTACAATTGTCAATTCGTTTTTCTATTTTCATAAGATAAGATGCAGGTCATTACTTCGTTTTGTAATATGTTTTTCAAACTTTTAGCATAAGGTACACTCTTGGTAGATAGACTAATCATTTCAGATCCAGAATCATGAATTGTTAATTTTATAATCCATAGAAACACCTGTCACTAGATAAATGATTTATCCTATCAATTCAAGTTTCCTCATTAAATTTACAATTATGGAGTTTAACCACTTCAAATTAAAGTGCTTAATTTGATATTAGTATGCTAATAATATAATTATACACGTGGTATGAGCTGAAACGACATCTCACTGGAGCATTGCATGTACATGGAAACACTTAACAAAACAAAAACTTGCAATTGGTTGTCAAAAAAAAAAAAATCAATTTTGAGGTATGTAATTGAATAAATATTACTCCCTCCGTTTCAATTCAAGTGACACCTTTTGAATTTCGAGATTCAAACAAGTTTATCTTTGATCGTAAATTTTTCATATATCTTTTAAATATTTTGAATTGTAGTACTTTTTATGTAATTTTAAATACATAAAATTTCATTTTTAAGAAAATTAAAGATTTCATCTGTAAATTTTCGATTAAACTTATACAATTTGACTTTTAAAAAAATGAAAAATGTTGCATGAATGGGAAGAGGGAGTACTAGTATTGTGTCATAAGTCATGACGCCCAAGTGATGAGGTAATCTTTTGGTTTTTATTTTTTTTTACTTTACAACTAATTAACCCAAACTTATTGTCACTTATTACTGTTCTTTCAAGAGTCAAATACTTTACTTTTTGGTGAAATTTGTTGCAACTTCTTTTACACCCTTTGTCTTTAATTATTCTATTAACTTCTTCAAACATCTACCGAAGAATGGACTTTTTACACTATGGAATATTAGTTTTTTAAGTAATACTTCCTCCAATCTCAAATTAATGGTCACATTTCTTTTATAAAAATTAATGTAACTTATTTTTTAGATTAAATTAAATTAGATCTATTTAATATATAAATTCAGATAATCAAATAATTATGCGATAAGTATTACAAGTTGTAAATTTTCTTATGTTTTTAATAAAAAAATGTTAATGTAATGTGTCTCAAAAAGGAAAAATATGACAACTAATATGAGATGGAGGGAGTATAAGATAAGTTTTTATTCTTATCTAGTTCTCCCTTCATCCCAAAATAAGTGTTAATTTAGTTCAATATTCCACGCCCGCAAAATAATATATACTCCATCTGTCCCTAATTACTTGTCCATTTTTTTCTTTTATAGTTGTCCCTAATTAATTGTCCATTTTGACAAATCAAGAAATGACAAAAAAAAAAAAATTACCTATTATACCCTCAATTAATTATTTTGAAAAAGATAAATTTTTTTGAAAATCTTAAGTTTTTAATTCACCAACTTCATAATTAATAGGGGGTAAAAAGGTAAACTCACTATGTCATTGTTTTCTTAATAGGTGTGTCAATTCAAAAGTGAACAAATAATTAGCTACAGATCTAGGAAGTAGAAGTTCCTTAGTTATTAGATGTTTCTTGAGAATTGATCACGATTATGTGTTGAAAAGTGTGTATGCTTCAACTATAAAATTGTTACTAGTAAATGTTGGCATTTGATGGAATCTTGTGGAAGTTTGAGGTATGATTGGTGCACCTTTTATTTAAAACCATTGAAAAAAAAACTAGTTGGCCACATTGGTAGATTATCAGAGACTTTATTTAGGAGCTAAGAATCACTATTAGTAATAGGTCACTGTTCTGAAAATTGTTTAAACCTCAAGGATTCCAAGTATGATTCTTACTTTAGCATAATGAAAAAGCAAATCTTGGTATTGTTCCAGAAGGTCATCGTGGCTTTTAAAATAGCTATAACTATCATTTTTAATGCAATAACATATTCAGTATAGTTCCACAAGTGAAATTTGAAAGTAGTAAAATTTTAACAAGACTTTACCCTTAACTTTGCAGAATAGAGAAACGGTTTTCAATAGACCCTCAACTCAAAAGAGAAAATATTCGAAATAGGGTTTAGCAATGATAATTATCTAATTTTAATTCCCTTCAACAAATGCCTTCATTCTCTTCATTCAACTAATAATTGCGCATCAACCTTTTTTCCCATTTGATATGGAGTTAATATCTCATGGTTATTTAATTAAAAAGTTTTATCACAGAAAGTCATTTAACTTTAATTTTTACTTTAAACGTCACTCAATTATGTGCATTTTACTTTCAAAGTTACTCAACCTTGATTTTTACTTCAAAAGTCACTCAACTATAAATGGTTAACTTACCATTGAGTATAATTGAGTGACTTTGTCAGTAAAACAATTCTAGTTAAGTGACTTTTGAAGTAAAAATCAAAGTTGATTGATTTTATAAGTAAAATATTTATAGTTGAGTTACTTTTGAAATAAGAATCAAGTTGAGTGATTTCGATATTAAAACACTTTAGTTGAGTGACCAGGAATGATATTAACTCTTTAATATATCTCTTGTTGATAGACTAACATCTTTTAAGATATTTTTACTTTGATTGACCTTATACTTGTCTGCTTATAAGATGTTTAAATTAAAATGTAATGGTAAACTTTAGTGGATTAACTCCATTTGCATTCATTGCCCATCAAAAAATGGAATATCCAAAGATATGAACAAAACAACAAACTCCCAAATACTGATCAAAGGATCCCTATCCAATCCAATCTTCCCCTATCCAACTTCTTTTCTAAAAAAGATAAACTAAACTATTAAGTTGACCATAGCTCACCACGTGGCGACATCCCAGTTGGCCAAGTCATGCCACTCTTCCAGCCTACTCAAACTGCCGTATAGCCACAAGCATTTTGCCACATTGTAAAAAAAATTTAAAGAGAAAAAGTAAGGCCAACTAATTTGGAGACAAAATTAGTATATTATATATATATATATATATGTTCTGTTGCACCTTCTAACAAACCAAAAACACTTCTCCTATTTGCAACCAAATTTCTTATTCTGAAATGGATTGGATCAGAGGTCATACCATAGGCCGCGGCTCCTCTGCTGCCGTCTCCGCGGCCAAGTCAATTTGGTCCGGTGAGGTTTTTGCTGTTAAGTCAGTGGAGCTATGCCAGTCGCAGTTGTTGCAGAAGGAGCAGAAAATTCTGTCCGAATTGAGCTCCCCTTATATAGTTAGCTACAAGGGGTATGATGTTACGAAAGAGAACGATAAACTCATCTTTAATCTTATGATGGAGTACATGCCGAACGGCACACTTTCCGATGAAATTCGGAAACAGAGTGGTCGGATTAACGAACAATTGATCGGGTATTATACGAAGCAAATTCTGCTAGGATTAGAGTACTTACATTCAAGGGGCATAGTACACTGTGACATAAAGGGGGACAACATTTTGTTACGTAATACCGGTGCCAAAATTGCAGATTTTGGTTGTTCCAGGTGGGTTGATCCGGACGGTGATGCAAACCCAATTGGAGGAACGCCAATGTTTATGGCGCCAGAGGTGGCGCGTGGGGAGGAACAGGGGTGTCCAGCAGATATTTGGGGATTGGGATGTACAATTATTGAAATGGCCACTGGTGGATCACCATGGACTAATGTGACAAACGCAGCTTCATTGCTTTACAAAATTGCATTTTCTGGGCAATCCCCTGAAATCCCAAAATTCCTTTCTTTACAAGCAAGGGATTTCTTAAACAAATGCTTGAGAAGAGATGCAAAAGAAAGATGGACAGCTAAAGAGCTCCTCAAACATCCGTTTCTTAAGGAATTGAATTTGAATTCCATGGCAAATCAAGATTCTGTAACAAACTCACCAACAAGCATTCTTGATCAAGACATATGGAATTCGGTAGAGGAATTAGAAACCATGAATTCTACAATACTACGAAAAGTTAGCTCAACGGAATCTCCTCTGCAAAGAGTAAGAGAATTGGGTTCGAATTGGAGTGAATTAAAGCGGATATGGAATGATGATGAGAGATGGATCACTATTAGAAGCAGTAGTAGTGGATGAGTAGCTAGTGCATAATGTTGTTTTTTTTTTTTTTTTTTTGTATATAGGAATGTAATCTAGTCTAACTCAACCCCAAAATATAACTCAATGACGGAAAAATTATCCAAAGTCATATAAGAAAATCATTCATTTCTTTTTCATTCGATGTGGACTCTTCAACATAATACACAACAGAACTAGACCTCTTGAAAATCCGTTTACATCATAAGAAGAAAAGTCTAGCTAGACAATTCTCTCTTTTCTCTTTTGCTCCCTTCTTGATGATTAATGAATATAATGGGGAGTTTTAATACGAACGTGAAAGCAAATAATTGTTCATTATTGTAAACAGTTGAAGAGACCTCTCAATTCATTCAATTGAGGAAAGGGTCTTTAAAAGCACACAAAAGAAAACAATTTTATTGGATACACATAGATTTGGTACCCCACACCTTCATAGAAAAATAAAATAAAATAATATGGTCCCATAAAGAATGTTACTATAATATTTTTGGCCTAAATAAATAAATTATAAGAGAAGTTATGAATATACCGGATTAACTAGTCTATCCCCATGATCAAAATATACACAATACATATTACTCTCTTTGTCCAACAAAGGTTATTCACTATTGATTTTACTCATTTCTTAAGAAACTATAAATAAAATGATAGTTTTACTATATTTGAATATAATAAATACAATATTTCGAAAACTGTAATAAGGAAATAACTATAATTAATAATGATAAGGGTAAATTAAGAACTAATTGTAAAATTATCCATTAATTTCATAAAGTGGACAAATATTGTTAGACATCCCAAAAAATATAATGAATAACTATTGTTGGACTGAGAAAGTATTAGTTAAAATATTACCAAAAAATATATTATTTTTAACAGACTAAAAAAACCATGTATTACTAGTATTTTTAAATGGAGGGAGTATTATTTCTTTCGACTAGGAAAAGTAGGTGCATCTTTTTCGAAATGTGAATAAAAAGGAATAAGAAATAATGTGGGACTCAAAATATCAATTTCTTGAAAATTGAGATATTTTCAAATGATTGTTTCGTAAAGGATAACCCAATCCAATCTACCATACCCAACTTACCACACGTAATGCTCTTTGCCAACTTAAAATATACAATTTGGTAGCTGTGTCTTTTTTATTTGCCAAATAATAGTGATGTTAGAGTCATTGCCCACATAATTGTCAACCACACAATGGCTAAGCTAAAGACAATACCACGTTACATATTAAGTATTATTTATTTTATTATTACAAGAGGAAAGGGCTTTCAAACCTTTCCAAGTGATATAAAAATAAAAAAAAATAAAAAAAATGAATGGCTAAACCCACTCCTTAAATTTTTTTGGAGAGACCTAATTATTTTTTGGTGTTCCATCCAGAAAAGACTCGATTAATTTAAATTCGTATACATAAATTCACTAAAAGTATACAATAAAATAGTTTCTTTTGAAAATAACTTCATTTTTCATAGCTCAAAATCAAAACTTTAATTAAGAATGAAAATAATATTTATCACTCAATCACCTACGTTTAATTTGAGTGGGAAGAAGTGAAATATGAAAACATATAGTAGTAGATAGACATGATATAAAATGACAGGGAAGTGCAAACAAGTACAAACGTGGGTACATGGCCAACTAAATGTGTAGCTGTCCTTGTAACGCAAAGCTAGCAAATTTAGTTAGTCCACTTAATAAATGTTTTCCATCTACAAAAGGTCATTTATACGATACACAAAATCTCCAACCAACAATCTACAATTGGCATGAGATTTGTGATTCTTTTTTTTATGTCTTATAATAAAAATTCTAACCTATTTTAGGTATTCGACTACTACTCTTTCCATCTCAAATATACTTTTCATGATAATTATAAATAGTTATCTTAAATTAGTAATCACTTTAAAAATTTAAGATGAATTAATTCGTAATTGTTGTTCTTAAAAGTCATAAACACTTCAATTATGAGATAATTACACATAAATAAAGAAAATAATTGATGTAGATAGATTATATTTTAAGCTATGTAAACAAAAATCAAAATAATCAAAATCCTTGCAATACATCAAGTAATATGAGTATCAGAATAAAATATGCATTTCATTTTTATTTATTTTTTTAAATATGCAAAATTCATTATATATAAATAAAAATGAGCGAAGAGAGTATATTATACCAGACAATTATCAACCACAAAAGAAATAGGCTAAGAAGAATGAATGACTCAATCTACGTCAAGCTTTTATTACTTCTTAATAAATAAGTCAAATTAAATGTGAGCAACTAAAAATGAATGAATTTGGAAATGTGATACTAAAGGTAAAAGTTTGATTGGGAACTAAGAGCAAGTACAAACGTGAATACATGCCCAACTAAATGTCTGGTTGTCCCTGTGACGCAAATTTAGTTTGTTCACTTAATAAATATTCTATAAAAGAAGATCATTAATACCACAAACAAAATCTCCAACCAATATAAAAAACACTTGGCTCAACTTTTTTTAAATTTTTTTTTGTCTCTTCAATAAACATCCTAACCTCTGCTCCTACCTCCTCCGAGTTTTCCACTACTATTACTCCCTCCGATTTATTTTATTTGTCATATTAAATTAATTATTTACTTTTTTAAATATTCATAATTACACAAATGTCTAAAGTTTATCTTAAACGCCAAATTTTAGAATTATTTTTTCATTTTTAAATTTTATATGAAGTCAAAAGATAACACATAAATTGACACGGAACTGTACGGATGGCAATGGGGCAGGTGGATGCGGGGTGGGACTAGTTTAAGGTTGTGCGAGGGCGGGCTGAAGTGGGTTTTTTAAAGGGAAAATTGTATGAAATAGCAAACTATTAATTCACATTAAATGCTATAGCCATAGTTTATTTATTTGTAATTCGCAGCAAACATCCCTTTTTTTGCCATCTGGTTCGGTATACAATTACCCATTCGGTATACAAATGTATAAAATGCGTTTATGTTTGTATAAAGCGAGAGAAAAATGTATATACAAATACAAACACATATATTTTCGTCATATACACTTATAATTATACAAATATAGATCTTCCCCTGCCCAGAAAAAACTGAAACGTTTTATATATAAATTATCCAATTGTATAAATGAATTTATACAAAACTGAACAATTTGTATATAAATTGGATGTATCTAGCGAATTATACAAATCAAAAGCTCCATAACAAACATAAAATTTGCTATGGAGTGCAATTATGCAAACTATAGTTATAACATACAAATATGATTTTTATGTTTGCTATATTTCGGTATACATATACAAAAGAATCAATTGTATTATTTGTGTTTGTATAAAGTGAGAAAGAGAGAAAGACAAAAGAAAACAGGGCAGGGGAAGATTTGTATTTGTATAATATAGCAAACATAAAAATCATATTAGTATGTTATAGCTATATTTTGCATAATTGCTCTCCATAGCAAATTTTTTGTTTGCTATGGAGCTTTTGATTTGTATAATTCGCTACAAACATCAAATTTTTATACAAATTGTTCAGTTTTGTATAAATTCATTTATATATTGTAATTTATATAATAAGATCTGTATTTGTATAATTATAAGTGTATAGGACGAAAATATATGTATTTTTGTATTTGTATATTCACTTTTCTCACACTTTATACAAACACAAATGCATTTTACCGAAATGTATAAAACGGTTAATTGTATATCGAAAATGACTAATTGTATACTGAATCAGATGACAAAAATAGGGGATGTTTGCTGCGAATTACAATTAAAATAAATTATGGCAATAGCATTTAATTTGAATTAATAGTTTACTATTTCATACAATTTTCTCTTTTTAAAAACTAATGTGGTGCGGGGCGGGTTGCGGGTAAAAGTGATTTTATGTGGGTTTAAATTTAATTTTAATTTTTTTACATGTTATAAGAGTGATAGTGCATTATTTATTAAGATACTTTCTTTAAAGCTACTAAAATATTCAAGATAGGTAATGAAAATGGTTCAATAAAAAATAATTCAATTTTTTACATGTTTCCCAATTGACTAGGGGTGTGCATTCAGTTTTTCGATTTGGTTTTGCACTATTCGGTTTGAATTTTTTGATTTTTGGTTTTGTAAAAGTGTAACCCAATCCGATCCAAAATAAATTTGGTTTGGTTTGGTTTTCCTCTATTCAGTTCGGCTTTTTTCGGTTTGGTTATTCGGTTATGTCAATAATTAATAACATAACCAAAGTAATAATATTGAATCTCTTAAATATACTTTCTAATATAAATCATAAGAAAAACTTAAAAACACAATACTTATAAGTATACACATTACAGATGTTCAAGCATAAATTATAAATGTAATCATCGTGAAAGGCAATAACCAAAAAGGGACAAAAGTGGTAAACAACTTTATATATATATATATATATATATATATATATGGATATAATTCATTTTTTTTCGGTTTTTACTTTTTTTAAATCTAAAACCAAACAAAGTAATTTATTAATCCAAAACCAATCCGAAAAATCAAAAAATCAATCCAAATAAAAATTCGATTTGATTTGGTTTGGTTATTCGATTTAACCCGAATAGTGCACACCCCTACAATTGACCTCTAAAAATAAAAATTTTAGTCACTATTCTATTAAATTAATACAACTTAATGAAAAAATGAATTAATTTATATGAATTTTAATTTTAGTGTCAAAATTAACTAGAAAAAGATAATATTAAAAAAAGTATGAGGGACGGGTTCATGCTGATCATGAGCGGATCAATGCTGGGTGGGTTGAAGATGAAAAAAAAATGTTATGCAGAATGGGACGGAGTGATATAAATTTTTTACAGATTAAGCTCAACCCGCCCCGCTCCGCACCGCCCCATTGCCATATCCCTACACGGAAGAAGTACAAACAACGATGAGAAAGCCAGCAATTAAAGAATAACCAACTCCTGTCTATGAACCATAGGAGAATTCATGTAGAGTAAAATTAATGATGGTCCTTTCTGCTTTGCTTTTTTTAAAGCTTAATAGAGATACCATGTGCCATAAAACGATATGTTCCATCCAGAATGAACTTTTAATTTCCTAAATATACACATGTCACTCTAGGAATGGTTAATTAGCCTTCATCCATAACATAGTGTACGTAGTATTATTATTTTTAGCTTATGAAAAACAACTTATTAACAAATCTTTTGTTTTTAATGGCTTTTGGATAGCTCTGTTGATTGACTATCTGACTCTTATTTTGTTGGTGAGACTTCGATTTCCCACATTGTTATCCTCACTCTATTTCCCTTCCCCTACCCCCAATTTTCTTTTTTAAAACCCTAGTGGAAATGGTAACAAACTTCTTTCTTTAATGGATCTTATGCGATACTAATCTAAATTAATTTAAGCTTCAAAACATATATCGAACATCATTAGAAACCAAATTTCACCTTTTTTGGTGAAATTTGTTACAACTTCCTTTACACTCTTTGTCTAATTTTAATATTGTTCACTTAACTTCTCCTTTAATAAAACTGTACAGTATTGAGTTAGGGTCTGTTTGGAAAGTCACCAGGTAATTGGAATTGGTGTAATTATTAGGGTAGTATTTACCAGCCTAGTAATTACACTGCCTAGTAATTACACTGACCTGTTTGGTAATGACACTGTAATTACACATGTCCTGTTTGAATGTCACAGTGTAATTACACATGTTTTGTTTGGATGCACAATTGCAAACATAAAATTATAATAAATTTTAAAAATAAAAATCAATTATTTTAAATTTATACTAGACAAATAAGAAATTTTATAAATGACATTAAATTAAATATTTAAGATATATATTCTTTTTTAAAAATATATTAATTAATAAACATATTTACTGTAACTAATATTATGAAAAAAATAATTGATTTATATTTTTTCAAATTAATATATTTCAATTGAATTGATCGTAACAACTAAAAGTATGAAGTTTCTACGAACATTGTGAAATGCATGTTTGATAAAAAGAATAGTAATATATAAATAAAAGATCATAAATTATTAATGTTTGACAAAAATATAATCTATCAAGTCTAATTAAAAAATGACATGCAATGTAAATTCAATATTACTAAAACAAATGAAACTGAAAATATAACATAAGTAATAAATTCAAAACAAAAAATTTAACATAATACTCTTATAACAAATTTTACATAGCAATAAATATGATTTATTTTTATTTCTTCATAATAAAGAAAACATAAGTCTATAACCTTACTTAACAATAAATTATATTTTAATTTAAAAATTAGAATACTAATAAAATTATGCTAATGAAAAAATAAACATGGCATAAAGAAATAGATAATATGAGAAGATTACATAGAATCACGTAAAGTAAGGTTGAGAACAAGAATAAAATGAAATATAATAATATAAAATAAAAAATAGACTTTTCCAATTTTTTAGAATAATAAAAATAAAAATAAAAAGAAATTAAATTAATAGAAGTAAAAAAAATTAAAACAAAAAAAAATAAAAATAGAAATTAAAAAAAATGAAAAAGTAATCAAGTGGTAATTACACCATGTAATTACCAGCAATTCACAGCCTCTGCCTGTGAATTGTTACACCATGTAATTACCAGCAATTCACAGCCTCTGCCTGTGAATTGTAGAGTGCAATTACCCCCTGCCAATTACACCAATTACCTGCTGACCAAGTAATTACTTGTCCTTCCAAACAGGACANGTAATTACCCCCTGCCAATTACACCAATTACCTGCTGACCAAAATTACTTGTCCTTCCAAACAGGACAAGACAGTGTTATTACACCAATTACACCAAATCCAATTACCAGAGTGTCCTTCCAAACAGGCCCTTAATGTCATATTTATTGGAAATTGCCCGAACCATTGGGGCATTAATCTATATACATCTGTAATTTGGTATTTTAACAGTCTTAAAGTACCCAACTTTTTTAATACGTAACCATTGGGACATTAATCAATATAGATTGTTCAAACAAAAAGGTTATGATGTGTAGTAGATGCAATGCTTCTTTTAGAAGTAAACATGGATTTTTTTAAAAAAATGCAATAAGCATGAAGTTCAAGTACAAATTTGTTATTGGTAAAAAGTTTAAAAAGTTGGCATCTGATGGGATCTTGTGGAAATTTGAGGTTTGATTGGTAGACCAATTTATTTATTTATTATTAAAAAAAAATTGTAGTGGGGTAGAGGAAATAGGGAGAGAATTACTGAGGAATCGAACCCTTATCAATAATGTGGGAGTTCAGATAGCCAACCAATTCAACTATTAAAATTCCCATCAATTATTTTTTTAAGAACAAAAGAATTTACTTTGCCACATGAGAGACTTGATTTAGAAGTTAAGAACCACTAATAGTAGTTATAGGACCCTTTTAATCACTGTTTGAGAATGGTTTAAACTGCAAGGATTCCATTTTGATTGTTGCTTTAGCATGATGAGAAAGCAAATTTTTATTGTTGTTCTAGAAGGTGATCATGCTTAATCATTCTCATTAAAGGTAATTATCATGTCATTACCAAAACTTTAATACCTTTTTTCTTCAAATGTCTTATTCAATAAATTGGACGTTGATCGCTTTCTTTTTTCCCTTTGAAATATATCTATTATTGAAAGACTAAATTATCTCTTAGATACTCCCTATGATCTATTTTACTTATCGTCGTTATTAAAAATAGATGGTTCAAAAGAGTATCATTTAAAAAAATAAAATATAATTAGTTGTTTGCTTCTACTTTTATCCTTAAAACACAAATATGGAGGAAGTCAAATTACCCTCTAGTTAATGTTTTTCTTAGTGTAAAATAAAACATGACAAATAAAATAAATCGAAAAAAAAACAGTTTATTTGATTGACCTTATTCTTGTCCGCTCCTAGGAAGTTTAAAATCCAATAGTAGATTTTAATGGATAAATATTTAGAACTTCATTGACTTCAAATTTCTGTTGAATTCAATGCCTATCAAAAAGTGGAATATCCAAAGAAATTCTATAAGGAAAAATCCTTTTGGCCAGAATTTGATCAAAATAGTATTTTTCTTATGTTATTTTTACCTTTTTGAACAATTTTGCTCTTTTAACTTTAATACCTTTTAATTAAAAAATGTAAAAAAGATCAATTTATTTTAAAATAAAATAGATATTATAAATTTTTTAAATTTCTGGCCAAATTATGATAAAATTTTCTGATCATTTAGCATTACTCATCCAATATATGGTGGTTCAAACTACACTAAAAACAAAAGATACTTACCAAACACCATCCCTAACTCCCAAACTTGATCTTCAAAGTCATTACACACCCACACAAAACAATGGATCTCAATCCAATCTACCTTATAGGATTTAAGTTAATAAATAGACAACATTAAAAGTTACTCTTTCGTTCACTTTTACTTGTCTCACTACATTAAAAACAAATTTTCACTTTTATTTGTGACATCATTTCTTGACACGTGGCAGCAACCCAATGGGTGAAGTAATTGTAGTCCTCGAAACTACTCAAGCTGCCGTATGGCCACAAGCATTTAGCCACGTTCTGAATTTCCGTTAAAGCAATCGTCAAACTTTTGAAGAGAAAAAGTGAGGCCACCTAAGCTCTACCCAACTGTCCATTATATATATACCCAAATCAAAGTGGCATTTTCAAAACAAACCAAAAACACAATTAGAAGAAGTAGTGAATATCTCATGTAACAATGACAGCCAACACTCGTGCTGTAAATTTTGTATAGTACAACATAACCTATAAAACGAATACGGGCAGTGAATATTAGTTAAACTCAGTCTTTTGATACTCCGATATATTTATATAACGGAACGTGCAAGCAAACAATGGATCATTTTTGTAAACCTTAAGAAAGTTCACTTCAACCTCTCTCTCACACACACAAAATATTTAAAAAATTATTGGATAGAGATAGATTTGGTGGTCCAATTTTCAACCCCACCTTCATAAGAAAAATAAAGTGAAATAAAAATGGTCCCATAAAGATTGTCTATAAGATTTCTTCGAGCAAATAAATTATATTACCCTGAAATTTATTAAACTCTATTTTAAAATGTTATTACACTCAAGTTCCCTTGTGAATTTAAGGTCCCCTTTGGACATGAAAAAAAAAAATGATTGTTTACAAACCGATTCAATATTTGAACTTTAATTTTATAATACGCTTTTGGAAAAAAGATGATGCAAATGTTGAATTTTTAAGAAATTTTTACGTCTCTAGAAATCAAAGTATATGATTATTGCTTCAACTTGGAAAAGTAGCTTCTATATTTTTTTATAAAAAATGTGAGGTAAAAAAGAGATAAAGAAATAATGTGAAGACTCAAAATATCAAATTTCTTGAGAGCTGAAATATTTTCAAATGATTGTTTCGTAACATTAACTTTTTCTTTAAAATCCAAAAAGCAAAGCAAGTTCCTTACTTTTATAAATTTCACGTGTATAAAAAACGTACTTCCTCCGTTTTATTTACTTGATCCTTGTTGATTTAATGTTCATTTTAAAAAATATTTTTGTAAGAGATTATTTTACTAAATTATCAATGATTACTTATGTTTTGAAATCTAAATTCAACTACTATTATTTCATTTAATCATTTAATAATAAGAGTGATTAATATTAGGACTCCTAGTGCAATATTCCTAGTCTAGCACTTATAGGAGTCTTATAGTTTGAGTTATGTTATATTAGGAGTCCTAATATTCCTAGTGTAGCACTTGTAGGAGTCTTATAGTTTGAGTTATGTTATATTACGTCTCTATGCACTTGTACAATATAAAGATATGTGATAATGCATACAGGCTCTCAAGGCTGTGAGTTATTTGTTACATGGTATCAGACGTCCAGTAATACGCATTGCTAATCCAAATTCCTTCTATCTTATTGTTCTTTTGAATCTTTTCAGGTGATATGGCTTCCCAACCTCTTTCAATTCCCTTTTCTTCGGATATCTCCTTGCCTTTTTCTACTACTATTATTGCACCTGCAGTCACTTCTTCAGGTGCTACCAGTACTACTTCATCAAGCTCTTCTCGTCAACATTTAATGATTCCTCCGTTGCCTTTCTTATCTTCATCGGTCCATGTCCATTCTGCTCCTCCCAACATTCTTCCTAGTTCCTCTATGGGTCAAATTGGACAGCCCACTCTCTTACCTTATGCTGGATCAATGGAACCACCAATTCCATCAATTTTTCACTCTGCGACAGCATTGACTGCACCTAACGTCACTAATTTGGTGACTATCAAATTAAATTCTGTTGAAGATTACCTCACTTGGCGTACTCAATTCACCTCCTTGTTACTTTCTCATGAACTTGTTGGCTTCGTAGATGGCTCTATATATACGCCGCCTCAATTTGTATATGATGCATCTGGTAACTAACAAGTTAACCACCACTATTGTACATGGCTAAGAGTTGATCAAAGTGTACGTTCATGGTTGTTTGCTACACTATCCAGAGAAGTTCTTGTTGATGTTCACTTGCTGCCTACATCGCGTGATATTTGGCTCTCTTTGAACCGACGTTTTATGGATGCTAGTCAGGCTAAATCAGTTGAACTCAAACGTCAACTTACTACTATGCGAAAAGCCGATTCCATGACAATTGATGAGTATCTTCGAGAGGCTAAAAAGATAGTTGATTTCCTTGCTGCCATCAACTCTCCAGTTCCTAATCAAGATTTTGTAGATCATGTTCTTCTTGGGTTAGGCAGGGAGTATGACACATTGGTTGGCATCATAACTCACTTTTCAGGTCAACTATCTGTTGAGGAACTTCGCACTAAGTTGTTGCTACATGAGCAACATCTGCAGCGTTTTAAGGAAGTAGACTCGATTGTCTCTCATCAAGCATTTGCTGCTCAAAATGTATCTTCTAATTCATCCCCTGCATCTAGTAGTCATGGCATATCACATGGGGGTCGTGGCAGAGGTCGTTATTCATCATCTAGAGGCCGGGGTCGTGGTGGACGAGGTCGAGGCTCATTCCATCGAAATCAGCCACAACAAGTCACCACATCCAGTAATTTTTCCCATAATGGTTTTCATGGGCAATCCTTATCAGGTACTGATGGTGCCTCTACTTCTCCTTATTATTCACACTCTGTTAGTTCATCTTCACCATCTGCCTTCCTTTCTTATTTGTCAAATTTGCGGGTTTCCTGGTCATTCGACATTACAGTGCACTAATCATTTTAATCATGCTTTCGTTGCTAATGATCTTCTTAAGTCTTTTGCTACTATGTCTGTTGGTGAAGCAAATGATCAGACTTGGTATTTTGACTCTGCTGCATCCGCTCATATGACCCCTTCGAAAGGTAATTTCTTGCATAAATCACCTTACACTGGTCTTGATCGTTTTTTGGTTGGAAATGGTACTTTGCTCAATATTGATAACATTGGATATGCTCAATTGCCATCTAAAACTCGTCCTCTCCACTTGCGCTCTATATTTCATGTTCCCCAGCTTCGTCATAATTTACTTTCTGTTAAGAGGTTGTGTAAAGATAGTAATTATTTTATTAATTTCGATTCCTCTTCTGTTTCTGTTAAGGACAAAGCCTCGGGTCAAACTCTCCTGCAAGCCTCCAGTAAGGGTGACGTTTATCCACTATCATCTTCATCATTGTCTTCTTCTCCTCAAGCATTTGTTGCTCTACGTCAACCTGGTGATATTTGGCATCGTCGATTAGGTCATAGTGGAGCTCATACTTTAGATTTCCTTAGGAAAAATAATGCAATTACTTTGCTTAACTCCTTCAATAATCATTGTACACCTTGTCGATTAGCAAAATCTAAACGATTACCATTTAATTCAGTGGATCATTGCAGTTCTTTTCCTTTAGATATTATTCATTCAGATGTTTGGCAATCACCAGTTTTGTCCAACTTGGGGTATAAATATTATGTTATTTTTGTTGATGATTTCTCTCGTTTTACATGGCTTTATCCTATGAAAAATAAATCTGAGGTTTTTGTACATTTTTATGCCTTTCAGAGGCTAGTGGAGAACAAATTTAACACCAAAATAAAGACTTTCCAAAGTGATGGAGGTGGTGAATTTGATAATATGGCTATGCTTACACACTTTTCTAACTTGGGTATTTCTTTTCATAAGTTTTATCCGGACACTCCTCAACAACATGGGGTTGCTGAACAGAAACATAGACACATTATTGAAATAGTGCGTACCGTTCTTGCAGAGGCTACTTTACCATCTCACTTTGGGGTTGATGTCGCTTATTATGCTGTTTATACCATCAACAGATTGCCAACTCCTAATTTACAAGGATTTTCTCCTTTTGAAAAACTTTTTCATCGCCCTCCTGACTATAATTTTCTTAGAATCTTTAGTTGTGAATGCTTTCCAAATATGTCATCTTGAGTATCTAACAAGCTCCTTCCCCGTTCAATCCATTGCATTTTCCTTGGGTAGGCTTCCAACTCTAAAGGGTATCGTTGTCTAGATCCTAAAACAGGTCGTGTATATGTAAGTCGTCACGTTGTCTTTGATGAGTTAGTTTTTCCGTATGCCACACTGTGTTATCCCTCGCAAATCACAATCTTCCACCTCATTTGATCCTCTTGTGGTTACGTCGCCTTTATTTCCGATACAATCATCTACTCAATCTAGACCTTTTGTGACTTCTTCCGACTTTCCAGTAACTCAACCTCCTTCTTCTGCTCCTTGGTCAGCCTCTACCACTATACAACCATTTGTTGATCCACTTAGTGAGTCCCACTCTGAAAATCTTTCACCATCTATATCTCTCTCTTTGCCCACTACTAATTCTTCTACTTCCACTTCCGCTAATACATCTCATGCAATGCAAACTCGCTCAAAATTTGGAATTTCTAAGCCTAAGACAATGTTGTCATTGAGTGCTACTTTTCATCATACCGAGCCCTCTTGTTTCTCACAGGCAGTGAAAAATCCCAAGTGGCAACAAGCTATGGCAGACGAGTTTAATGCTCTTTTGACAAATAAAACTTGGGTTCTTATTCCTCTTCAACCTAACATGGTCGGTTGTAAGTGGGTTTATCACATTAAATATAATTCTGATGGGTCTATTAAGCGGTACAAAGCTCGGCTTGTAGCACAGGGATTTCATCTGCAGCCTGACATTGATTACCACGAGACATTTAGTCATGTTGTTCGTGCTACTACTGTTCGTATTGTACTTTCTTTGGCTATTTCTTTTTCTTGGCCTATACGTTAGTTAGATGTTAAAAATGCCTTTTTGCATGGTGTTCTTACAGAGAAGTCTTTATGAAACAACCTTCTGGCTTCGTACATCCAGACTTTCCTCACCATGTCTGCAAATTAGCTAAAGTTATTTATGGTCTAAAACAGGCCCCGCGTGCATGATTTTATCGCTTTAGTACATTCCTTCTTTCTCATGGTTTTATTTACAGCAAATCTGATGCTTCAATGTTTATTCACCGTTCCTCATCAGGTATTCTTATTTTATTACTTTATGTTGATGATATTATTCTCACTGGCAATCATTCTTCCTTCCTTTATCAGTTCATTAGTCTCCTTTCCCGTCAGTTTGCTATGAAAGACTTAGGTGATCTCCATTATTTTCTTGGTGTTCAAGCTGTTCGCTCATCTCATGGTCTCCATTTATCTCAGCAGAAGTACATTTCTGATTTGCTTCTTAAGTTTCACATGCATGCATGTAAGCTTGTACGTACCCCTATTGCTTCTCGTTCTTCTGTTTCTCTCATGGATGGTGAATTACTTTCAGATCCCAGTGAATATAGGAGCATGGTGGGTGCTCTTCAGTATTTGACTATGACTCATCCATATATTGCCTATGCTGTCAATGTTGTATCTCAGTTCATGCATGCTTCTCGTACTACTCATTTGCATTGCGTGAAGCGCATTTTCAGGTATTTACAGGGTACTCTTTAGTATGGACTGTTCTTGCGTGCCTCTTCTTCAATTTCAATGGTGGTTGCTTACTTTGATGCTGATTGGGCCGGCTGTCCTGATAGTCGACGTTCTACTACTGGGTTTGCTGTCTTCTTAGGTTCCAATCTGATTTCTTGGCGTGCAAAGAAACAACCAACAGTCTCAAGATCATCTACAGAGGCCGAGTATAGGGCTATTACCTATACTGTAGCTGAAACCTTTTGGATTCATCATATTCTTCGAGAGCTTGGTCTTTATCTTCGTGAACCAGTTCGAGTGCTTTGTGACAATGTTAGCTCAACATACATGTCTCGTAATCCAGTGTTCCATGATCGCTCCAAACATATTGATGTTGATTTTCATTATGTTCGTGACAAAGTAGCTCAAGGTGATTTGGTTGTCCAATATGTGCCTTCTCGTTTGCAATTAGCTGATGTCTTTACAAAGGGCTTACCCTCATCTCAATTTTGCTTTTTACGTGACAATCTGTCCGTAATGTCATCTCGTCCAGATTGAGGGGGCATATTAGGACTCCTAGTCCAATATTCCTAGTCTAGTACTTGTAGGAGTCTTATAGTTTGAGTTATGTTATATTAGGAGTCCTAATATTCCTAGTCTAGTACTTGTAGGAGTCTTATAGTTTGAGTTGTGTTATATTACGTCTCTATGCACTTGTAGAATATAAAAATATGTGATAATGCATACAGGCTCTCAAGGCTGTGAGTTATTTGTTAGAATTAATACTAAATAAAAATTATCTCTTAATTTGTTAAATAAAATAATTTTATATAAAATGGCCCAATTGGTATATTATTTTTTTTAAAAAGATAAAAGATAAAAATCTCTTAATTTTAAACTTAATTCTATCTATGATACGCCCAATTTTTCATATGATAATATGATATGTGTCATTTTAGATACACACCCCAAAAACTATCCCAGCATATGACATGATTGTCAACCACACAAAGGGCTAAAAGCTAAAGACAAAAGACCATGTTGACATACTATTAAAAGAGGAAAGGGCTTCCAAACCTTTCTCAGTGATAAGAAAAAAAAAATGAATGGCTAAATATACTCTTAGGAAAATCGAACTATCATCAACAAGGTGAAAGTTTAGGCAGATACTAATAAATAATTTGAAGAGAAATACAATTTTTTTATTTTATCATTTGGAATTTGATATTCATCTTAAAAATCAATTAATTTGAATTCATATCGATAAATTTATCATAAAAGTAAAATGATGTCTATTAAAGATGACTTCATTTTCATGGCTCAAATTAGAGAATGTTATTTTAAAAAATGAATAATTACTTTATCTCTCAAATTAAAACATGATACAAAGGCGATAAAATTATGATTGGGAAGTGCAACAAAGTACAAACGTGGGTACATGCCCAACTAAATAGTACTCCCTCTGTTCTATTTTATATGTCACATTTTTACTTTGCACTTGTATTAAGAAATGATATAACTTTACCCTTCTACTTTTATTTAATATTTTCTTAAGTCAACTTTATTAATAAATGACAAGATTAATTAACTTTTCTATCAAGAGTATAATATGCAAAATATGATAATGTATGCATAAATTTTAAAAAATAATAAGTATTGTGGTCTAACTATTTATAAAAATGGATGACATATAAAATAAATGAGACGGAGGGAGTAATGTGTAGCTGTCGTGTGACGCAAATTTAGTTACTCACTTAATACAATATATTAATACAATACCACACAAAAATCTTCAACCAATCATATCCACACTTGGCATTATTAGATTGTTAATCTTTTCTTTTTCTTTCAAATCTCTTCTACTAAAGATCCTAACCTCCATTCCTACCTCTTGGAGTCTTCCGCTACTTTTATTCGTTCATTTTTACTTGTTTATTATATTAAAAATAAATTTTTATTTATTATATTTGAAAAATAATATATAATAAAATTGTCATTGTATTTATTATTTGAAGTGTGACAAATTATACTGAACAAATAAAATTAAACTTATTGTATAATGTATGAACAACGTGAAAGCAAACACTTAAATAACATAGTACCCAGTACCCACTTGTCCTCGTTTACAATTGCCTGCAGGCAACCAACTCCTGTCTACCATCTTCACATATTGCATTCAACTTCTATATAATAAAAATAATGGGATGAAATATTTTTTAAACTATTAAATCACTTTAAAATAAATATAAATAATTACTTGTAAACACTTGGATTCGTAACTAATTCCTCCGTTCATTTTTACTAGTTTAATATATTAAAAATAATTATCCAACTTTATTTGTTCAATTTAGAAAATAAGATATAATTTATCATTTTATATATATTTTATCATTTTTTATTAAATCTATTCAATTTTTAATATTTAGATGACTTATAATTATTATGGGTAATATATAAAATTACCCCTCTATTTATTAGTTTTTTAAAGAGGTGTGTCAAATCAAATATGAACAAATAAAAATAGATCGCGGGAGTAAGAGAATAAGATTGATATAATGCTTACACAATAAAAATATTCTCCTATCATCTCTTATACTTGTATGAGTTTGTATTTTGGACCCTCTTACTTAATCCTTTGCCAATTGAACTCTTAAATTCTAATAAAATAAGACTTTCAAACACCCCCCCCCCNCCCCCCCCCCCCCCACCCATTTATGTGTGTAACTCACTCTCCCTTACAAAATGACATGTCATATCCACATCAAATATATTAACGCCATGTCATCATGCCACATCAGATATTATTAACCAAAATGTTAAATAATAAATCTTCTATTTAAAAAATAAAATAAAATAGTTATATTTCTCAACTTTCCTTCACCTCCACAACCACCATTAGAGATCTCATCACCATCTTCATTCCTCTAATTTCTTTCTTCTTCGAAAAATGACAATAAAGTTTTCATGATTGGTAGCATTTGACTGATTAACATGAATTAACAATGTTTTCTTAACGTTGGATCTTGTGGGAGATTTTTGAGGCTCGATGAAGAAGATCACGCACAATCAAACCCACAACTCAACACCTAAAAAAAATCTATTTGCTCTCCTCTCCATTTCTCTTCATTGTCCATGCTCTAACCACTATGGAAGATCCATAGCAATCGGAGCAAAATCGTCATTGACTGTCTTCTTGTTCAACATCTAAAACTTTCATTGATACCGCTAAAACTCACTTTAACAGAGGTTCAGTGGACAGAATGGACGAAGATGTAGACGAAAACGACGTCGCAGGAGACACTGAAATCCGTATCATTCTAGAAGAAAAGGGAGAAGTGAACCTCTATATTTTGCAATAACCCAAAAAGTGTATACCTTGACAGTAAAATCATAAATGGATTTTGGAGATCCTTCGACCATAGAAGAAAAATATGGGTATCTATAGAACAAGAACAAGAAACAAAAGAGCAGCCAAATTGGTGGTGATACTCTGCATCTTCTTTTTCTGTCAAACCTATGCATATATAAGCCAAAAAATTAAATGAGGTAATCAAAATCTCATAAGATATTTGGCATCAACAAATTACTAATCTCAAATCAATAACAATTTAGTATCCACTTTCTCAGTAAAACAAAGTACTAGCATTATTAGAAAACATAAAGATAGGTTCATCAGTAGACATGTAAAGAAGAGAATCTAGATCTACTCCTCTATAGCTGAACTTCTTAATCGTTCTCTTCCTTGGTTGTCGATCGCAACATCAGCTGTCAATGGTGAAAGGGTTTTAAATGTCTCATTTTAATTGAGTTTAAGGGTTCAGTTGACAAAAAATTAAGTATAAGGGTCTAGAATACAAACGCATACAAGTATAAGGGTTCATCAGACCATTTCGTCTTAAGAAAATAATGATTGATATATTGAGTTTACTATTTTACCCCTATTAATTTATAGGGTTCCAAATATATTTACTCTCTACATTTTTCAAACACATTAATTCAATGATAATAAATTGAGGGTATAATAGAAAAAATAAATTAGATAAAATTACCTATATACACATTTTTTTTTCATAATTTCCATTATTCCCTACCAGTTCTAAAATTTTCCAATATCCCTTATTTTATTCCCGAACCTCCACACTGGATACATAAATCCTAACTCCCAAAATCAACATTTATACCTTCCTTATTTCACTCCACAAATCTCTCCTTATTTGTAGTCACAGAAGCTTGGTAGTTATTTTCTCATTTACGTTTGAAATTCAAAATCAGTCTTTTTCTGTAGGTTAAGAATATTTTGTAATGACCCTAAAGGTCATTTTTGGAAATTTTCATAAAATGACCGTTTTACCCCTCCCGATAATTGCCCCAAGTCCGAATTGTTGTATTTTCGAAGTTGGTTTGGAGGAAAAATTGATGAAAAGTTGAGTTTTTGGAAAGTTGAGTTTTTAAGAGTTAAAGTTTGGTTAAAAGTGCTATTTTGAGTCATTTGGAGTTTCAAGACTCGAATCGGATTTCCGTCAATTCCAGCAGTTTTAGAATATCGAAACGGGTCTATGAGAATTTACGGAGTCAAATTTGGAGTTAAAACGAAGATTTGAGGTCCTAAGTTGCTAAAATTGTGAAATTTTGATCAAGAGTTGACTTTGGTCAACAAACGAGGTTCTAGTGCTCGAAATGGAATTCTGAGGGCACCGTTGGATTCAGGGGGTGATTCTAAGTCTAGAATGAGTCTTGGTTGAATTTTTAGAGGCCCTGAGTGCGTTTCGAATTTTTGAGCATAAAGTTAGTTTCTTGACGCGTTATCGGATACTGGGTCAAGGAGACCTCGAATTCAAATTCTGACGATTTCATTGAGTCCGAAATGTCATTTTCAAGCTAGTAGCATATTTGGTTTGTGTTCAGGAAGTGTCAAATGAGTTTTGGGTGAGCTTTTAAGCTTCTTGGATGTTTTGACACTATTTCAGCAAATTGTGGCAACTAAAGGGTTCATTATTAGTTTTAAAGGTCGAAAATTTTTTCCGAAGGTTCTGAAATTTTGAGCATGAATTATAGGACTTATCTGCAAATTTTGGTGCATTTTCGCTAACCCGAGATTGGACTTTTATCGCAAATAAGAAATAATTGTTTACCGAGTAGAAATGATATTTGACTTGGAAACGAGGATGAAATTGAGCTCCGATTGAACGAGCAGGTCCGTATCATTATTTAAAACATTTACAAAAAAGAATCGGGTCATTTCACTATCGTATGAGGAAATTACGGCCTTTTTAGTGAAAAATTAACTGTTGTTTTTCTGGTGCATAACAGCCATGTACTGTTATAAAAATCTCAAACTGTGTTCATTTGGTATTTTGAGCATAGCGGGAGTTCTAGAGATCGGAAT
>NC_064290.1:8227462-8265154 GCF_019186545.1 Solanum stenotomum | reverse complement strand
CAGCGCGGACTGATTACGTCAACATATGTGTATCGTAGGACAGACATGCATCACGACGACATGACATCATTATTGCATTTTGCATCGCATTTGCCTTATCTTTGTCTGTGATGTGTGGATTGTATCGGTTTACCCTTCTTATGTGGAATTTGATCTACTTGCTCTTATTTGTTGATCTGAGGTTAATGAGGATATATTGTTGGTTTTGGCTGTTGAATATGATCTGTTTAGTATAGGTTGGTTGGTTTGCTGCTAGATTGAAGTTTCGGTGGTTCGGTTGGGATTGAAAGGAGTTGTTTGTAGCTGCTAGTTTTGCTTAGTTTAGAGTTAGTTGCGAGTACCTGAGGTTTTCGGTACTCACCCTTGCTTCTACACAATTGTGTAGGTTGACAGCTCTCTCTCAGATTCGGCTTAGTAGTTTCTTTAGCAGATTGAGCTTCGGGACATACTCGAGAGGTAGCGGTTCATTCCAGACGTGCCCTTGAGTTATCTTTACTTTCAGTTTTTTTCTATTCGAGAACTATACTCTGAGACTTGTATATTTTTATTTGAATTCTGTATTAAGAGGTTTGTACATGTGACAACCAAATTCTGGGTAGTGTTGAGTCTTAATTAAAGTCTTCCGCTTATTTATTATCTTTTATTCTCGTATTTCTACTTCTCTATCATTGTGGTTGGGTTAGGCTGACGTGTCCGGTGGAAAATGGACACGTGTCATCACATTCAGATTTGGGGTGTGACATATTTTTAGATAAAAAAGTTTTAAAAGGATATTTATGAGTCTTTTACCTATTTTAAAAAATACTCCAAAATTTATAATAAAATAAAATAAGTGAACTTCAAATTTTCAACACTAAAACGTAAATTAGAAAAAAGAAGAAGTAATAGTAGTAGTTATTATTTAGTAATAATTATTATAATATTTGTAAATTTTTCATAATTTGAGTTAGTTATGGCCTCTAACAACTAATCATTCATTGAAACTGATTAGGATTCTTGTATTATAATTTAATCTCCCCATTGTCTCATAATAATATTAGTTTCAATGTTACCAAAATTTCATACAGTCTAATATTTTCCTCTTTTTCTGGTGTTTTTCATAATCAAATTTCTTTAATGAATTGTGTTTGTTCATGTATCTAATTGATAACTTAATTCTTATTTATTGTGATACATTTATAGATACACTTTATTTCAGCTTGCATACATCCTTCTTTCACAACCTTATTGTATCAAATACATTATTATCAACTACAAAATGATACATTATGTAAGTTATACATATCTGTCAAGGCAAACAATACAATACTTATCAATTTACATAAGATACATAAATAGTAATGTATCATGCACTAATTTTTTAGAAATGATACGTAAATTTGAATTTATACTAAATGTATCAATTACATAGCAACTACCACACGGTAATGTATAGATCTCATATCTAACATCTTATGGGCAACAATTACTTATTTAATGTATCTAGCATAAATACAATACTTACCAATTTAAACGAGATACATAAATAGGAATGTATCATGCACTAATTTTTTAGATATGATACGTAAATTCGAATTTATACTGAATGTATCAATTACATAGAAACTACCACACAGTAATGTATCAATCTCAAATCTAGCATCTTATGGGCAATAATTATTTATTTAATGTATCTAATATAAATACAATACTTATCATCTTAAACAAGATACATAAATAGTAAAATGCTAAGTAGCAAAAATATTCATGATGTATCTCTCAAATTTTTTGACAATTTTGAATCAAAATTGAAAGGATCTTCAATAACTAGGAGAAGAATTTTGAATCTCAAAATTTTCAACAATGATCTTCGCTGAACTGGGAGAAGAAAGAATCTTGAATCTCAATTTTTTTGATAATCTTGAATCAAAATTGAAAGGATCTTCGATGAACTTGAAGATTCAAAAGGATGTGTCCAACAATAATTCCATCACTTTTTTATCCTTCATAACTCACCTCGCTTATCCTAAATTTCCACAAAAGTTTTTGAATCAAATCTGAAAGTTTTTTTCATTGAACGGGGAAAAACAATTTGAAATTTTGAATTTCTTCGTTCTATTAGGATTTTCCTGAAGCAAAAGAGAAACTTAATGTTCTTACCAATTCCATCGAACAATCCAAAGACGGACTAGAGAAATGAAAGGTTGAGTGGGAGGAAAAGGAACTTCATCTGATGAGTTGCATGAATAAAACATAAGAAGAAAATTCATTAATGGAAAAAGAAATCAATCGGTTATTAAATTTGCTCAAATATGCTGAGGATCAAGCAAACATAAGCGTAATTTATGGAATTTAATTAATTTTCAGATTTTTTTAGCGCAACATAAAGATTTTTCTTGTATTAAAATTAATGTATCCGGATGGTGACTTATGTATCCTGAAAGTACAACTTTAAGGGATTATTGTAATTAGAAAAAAAGTAGGGATATGATGTAATTTATTCTTTACACTATGAGATTTATGTAAGTTATACATCAAATTAGGAAATACTATTTGACAAGTAAATAGGGATGGCGACACTACATTGCAAAATAAAATAAGCACTCAACTTCTTCTACGGAAAAGGGTAAAAATTGCCCCTTAATTATACGAAATGGACTACTTATACCCCCATTATATTTTAGAATAAAAAATACCCCGCCGTTATTTCAAGAGATTACAAATATCCCTTAAGAATTAACACATAATTTTTTTAATAACGTGGCAAGCCATGTGAACTTGTCCTTCCACTTGAGCTGCCAACTAGAATTGGCATACGATAGAATCTTGTGGAAATTTGTCTTCATATCAAAAAGTTGAATATCCAAAGAATATAGTAGAAGGTGGTTCAAACAACTCTTAAGCATACTTACCAAAACACTTCCCCTAACTCCCAAATTCAATGTACCTCGTCGTACTTTTCCTTAAAAATAAATAAAAATCAAACCATTTTATTTTATGAAGATTTAATGTAGTATACCCTCTCAAGGTAGAACATATTGCACTATTAGTGTCATATTGAGTCTAGCTGAGATATTTTTAAATGACTGTGAACTCGATTTATTTTAGGGAAAAAGGATAAATATATCTCTCAACTATCATAAATGGTATGTTAATATCCTTCGTTATATTTTAGGGTTGTATATACCCTTACGTTACTTTTTTGGGTTGTGTATACCCTTAAAACTAACTGACGGACACGTGGCTTCATCTCAACCATTTACTCGATTTTATTTGTTTATTTACCTACAATTAAAAGATCCACCAATTTTTCATAATTTACCCACCCGTGACCCAAATTAAAACACCATGACATTTAAAATAAAAATAAAAAACAAAGAGCCCTCCTCCATTAAAACATAACCCAAAACCTTTTAAATCAAACAAAAGACAAAATTGTTCTTCACAACATTTTCATTTGAAGCTCTTTCAAATCTCATTAAAACAAAGACACAGTAGCATGTACTTTCATTGAAAAACAGGAGACCCATTTTAATTTTTTGTTGAATGGGGTTAGAAATACTACCACCATTGATGGACAAAGCTTCAGGTTTAAAAGTGAGTCTTCAATAGAAACAAAAAATTCTAATTTAAATTGATTTATTGTTGTTGAAAGGGGTTGGAAATACTATCGCCATTGATGGACAAAGCTTCAAGAAAAGTGGGTTTGCAATCAAATAAGAAAATTTGAACTTAAATTGATTAGTTGTTATTGAAACGGGTTAAAAATACTACACCATTGACGGATAAAACTTCAAGGTTTAAATTGGGTTTTCATTTTTCTTGAGTTCCGCCATTAATGGCGAGCTCCAAGCTCCGGCAAAATTGAAGTTTGATAAAATCAGTAAACAATACAATCAACAACAAATAGATTCCAATGACGGAGAAAAAATCAACAAACCAACAACGAGCTTCATCTCCAGCCAAGTGAATTGAACCAAGTGCACCATATATTTGTGGTTGTTGTTGGAAAGTTTTTTATTTTAATTTTGCACAGGATTGAAAATATTCTTACAATCTATTTGTGTTGTTGAAAGAGGTTGATTAATTGTTGTTGTTTGAAACTTTAAGAAGGATGCATTGAGTTTACTCCAAATGTAGTTCTTTTTCTCCTTTTTTTTTTTTTTTTTGGATAAGCAAGGAATCAATGATATTTCCTTACAAAAAAGATGAAGGGTTATTTGGTTGTGGGTCGGGTGGATCTTTTAATTGTGGGTCGAGTTTATGGGGCCGGTCGTTAGTTTATGGGTTGAAAATAATGGTCAAACGGATAGTTGATTAGGATTAAGACACATGTACAAAATGAGGGGGCCGTTAGTGAGAGGGACATGTGTGTACCGATAATTGGACGGCATGGGAGCGAGATGGACCCAAAGTATAACGGAGGGCATAGACGTACCATTTAGCAAAGTTCGGGGATAAATTCGTCCTTTTTCCCTTTATTTTATTTGATTCATGTCAACTTTTCTCATTAATTTATGGTGAAATAAGCCTCTATTTTTAGTAGCATTTAATCGTCAACAAATTATTTATACGTAACATCGTGATTTTCAACCCAATCCAATCCAACACAACTTCCACAATGTCTCTTTGCCTAGCTGTATCAATTTTATTTGCCAAATAAGAGTGGTGTTAGAGTCATAACCCACACTGTTAATAGTGTCTCTGCGTATTTTACATAGTAAATTGTCAACCACAAAAGGGGTAGGCTAAAAGACAAGACCACGTTATAATATTTATTTTATTACAAGAAGAAAGGGGTTTCAAACCATTCCAACTGATATAAGAAACAATAATAATATTG
Organism: Solanum stenotomum; assembly: GCF_019186545.1. NCBI lineage: Eukaryota > Viridiplantae > Streptophyta > Magnoliopsida > Solanales > Solanaceae > Solanum > Solanum stenotomum. The sequence goes on along the minus strand of NC_064290.1, from coordinate 8,260,332 downwards.
AATAAACTCAAATCGATTAATTTGGATTCATAAAAAATTTTAAAGTAAAAAAATCTTATTAAGAATGAAAAAAATACATGTTACTTCACATGATAGATAGGCAAAATATATGATTGGGAATCAAGTGCCAAGTACAAACGTGGGCGTGTCCATATAAATGTTTGTAACGCAAATCTATTTAGTTCACTTAATAAATACTTTCTTCTACCAAAGAGGATCATTTATACCATACACAAAATCTACAACCAACAATCCATTGACCACAAGTTTTCTTTTCCCTATATATTTATGTTTTTCTTTTTTTACGATTCTCTTCGTTCTATATTAGTTGATCATTATACTAAATATAATTGTCTTATATTAATTGATCACCTTACTAATCAAGAAAGCTTAATTAATTTTTTCCTATATTACCCTTTCAATTAATTCTTTTTGAAAGTGTTTACATTTGTTTGTAAAATTTCAAGAAGTTTTTCAAGGGGTAAATTAATAAAGTCGTCTTCTTATTTATGATTTCTTAAGCATGGTGCAAAATGAAAAAATGATCAACAAATATGAAACGGAGAAGGGAATATTGATTTCATTAATTGTTTTCTCGTAACAGATCCTAATCTCTGTTCCTACCTCTTTGGAGTGTTGGACTACTACTATATTGGAGTAGTAATAAAAGAGGACGTGAAAGACAACAATGAATTAACATATAGAACATCCAGTTGCACTAATTAGGATCGTGGTGAAGTCGTAGTACTTTTTCAGTTTTATCAAAAGTCTTGAGTTTGAGTCTCTCAGAGTATGGAGTTGTTTTTATTAGAAAACGGTTTACCCCCTAATATGGGACTTTCTAGCACAAATTCAAATTTTAATCGAGCTTCGAAAACAAAAAACACCCACTTGCATGTCCTCATTTATAAATTGCCTGCAGGCAACCCACTCCTGTCAATCATCTTCCCATGTTGCATTGCATTGAATTCTTAATAACTTATATACTATCAAATCATTTATTCGTTTCTTTTTACTTATAATATTCAGTATATTAAAAACAAAATTTTCTTTTTACTAGCACCTTTCTTTAAATTAATAGATTGTATTTTTTTTCATTTTACCCTTATTGTTAAGTAATTATTTCTCAAACTTATTTATTTGAATTAAATGCTTAGTAAATATGAATAATTAGTAAAAGGGAAAAGGGTAAAAAATGCCCTTATACTATATGAAATGATCAAATATATCATTTGTTTATACTTTGATCCATTTATGCCCTTACTGTTAGTGAAATGGGCCAAAAATGCCCTCAGGTGTAACGGAGGCAACATCAAATACTTAAATAATTTAATTAATGCTAATTTTTCCACCCTCTTCTCTGTTTTCCCTTGTTTCCAACCAGAATGCCTCCGAATTGACTGGTACCAACAATTTACAAGGGACTACTATTGTCGATAATCTCCTTTATAGAAAATTATGATGCAACTGATTACGTTGAAAAAACTACTACTACTGACGATATGTACTTCATGTGTTCAACTTTTAGGTGATCTTCCAAGTATAAATGTGAAATATTTGTTTGGTTTGGTTATTTTCTACTAGTAATATTGTTATTCAAATCAATTAGTCTTAATTTAAGAAATCTATACGAGGGACTAGGGTTTTGAAGAAGGAAAAAATAATAATTTGTGAATGAAATGGAATTGGGTTCATCGGATAAAGAGAAGAGGGTAAGCAAATTAAGACTAATTAAATGGTTTAAGTATTTTCCGTTGCCTCCGTTAAACTTTAGGGCATTTTTGGCCCATTTCATTAACAGTAAAAGCATAAATGGACCAAAGTATAAACAAATGACATTTTTGATCATTTCATGTAGTACAACGGCATTTTTGATCCTTTTCCCTTAGTGAAATAAACACTTCATGCTCTTAAGAAGGTGTAAAATGCAAGTAAATACAAAGTATTTTTAATATAAAAATAATTTAACTTTAAATATCATATTTATTTTATTTTCCGTCCATACAAAATCAATAATTATTCTAAACGAGAAACTTCAAATGTTTTTTTATTTGTAAAAACTTTGTGTTCAATAAAATACCGCAATATTTAGAGGAGCAAAAAAAATAAAAATATTTTTTTGTAAGTTTATTTAAGATGTAATCAATTGCCCCTTTTTTGGTTTTCTGTCACAAGGTTTAGAAACATTAGAGAAGGACTAATTCATTTGCCTTTTTTTTTTTTCTATGTTTTGCTTTTTTTAAGATACCATGTGCCATAAAACTATATGTTAATTTAGTAAATATCCATTAAACACCTGTCACTCGACGAATGATTAATTAGCCTTCATCCAAATTTCCTAGCTCATTAGGAAAACAATTAATTAAGGAGCTTAATTAACTAATCCAAATTAAAGTGCTTATATAAAATGATAATATAGTTTGGCTCCAACAACACCTCTTAATTAGCTAACACACACGCCACACCTTCATACACATGGGGAGCATGTCAAGGACAATTGGACATGGAGAATATATAATTAATAAATTAATTATTTGTAATCAAAAGTGAATCTAGTAATTTTTAACTTTATGAGTTTTGAATTATACCTAGACGATTTTAAGTGATAATAATTGGATTCTAAATTAAATATTCATACATAACATCATATTTTTCTGAATTTTATTGAACTCGCATGCGGACTACTAGCTCCGCTCCGCTTGCAATTATATTTAAAATCTATTCTCATGATATCCAACTAAGTTATTGTACTTATATCGTGTCATAAGTCATGAGGCCTCCTAAGTGATGAGGTAAATCTTTTGATTTTCTACTTTTACTTTACAACTAAATAACCACACTTGTTGCGTCATATTATTCTTTTTGGTGAAATTTGTTGTAAACTTGTTTCACACCTTTATCTTTTATTGTTCTTTTGACGTCCCCTTTAATCAAGCTTGTACTGAAGAATATAATGAACTTTTTACACTTTCTTTATCCTCATCAAAATATTGTTCTTTGTTGTCATATTTACAATTTTGTAGATTTTTAGTAGCAATTAACAGTCTTTGTAAATATTTCTAGAGCCTATAGCGACATTTGATCCAATCACAATTAAATAATGTTAGTAAATTAAAGGTCTTAGCTCTCTTTATTAATATGTATATTTATTGCCGCTAAAAGTTATTTTTATTGTAGTGTTAGCCGAAGTTGGTATGTGCATTCAACTGAAGTTAGCTTAATTCTAGAGCAATTATATAATACACAGATGCTATGCTTTTTATAGAAGTAAACATAACTAAAAAATATATATTTAAAAATAATGTAAAAAGAAAAGGGCATGCAGTTTAAGTTAAAAAGTCGGCATTTTATTGTGGAAATTTGATGTTTGATTGGTGCACCAATATTTTGTTTAAAGCAAAAAAAAAAAAAAAGAGATTAAAAAAAATTATTTTGCCACATCAGAGACTTGATTTAGAAGTTAAGAACCACTAAGTAGTCGTAATGGGCCACTTTTAGTCACTGTTTGGAAATGGTTTAAACTGCAAGGATACCAAATATGATTCTTCTTTTAGAATGACAAGAAATCACATTTTTATTGTTGTTCTAGAAGGAGATCATGCTTAATTATTCACATTAAAAGTAATTATAATGTCATTACCAACACTTTAAGCCCTTTTTTCTTCAAATATGTTCTTGTCTCCAGTTCAATAATTAAATTGGCTGTTAAGGCGTTAACCACTTTTTTCCTTTGAAATTAAGCTTGAAAGACTAAACTATTGTGTAAAAATACATGTTTTTTTTATGCTTCTGAATGTGTAGAAGTTAAAACTCATTTTAATATTATCGTGGCATGTCCCATGGCGGCAACCCAATTGGTGAAGTAATTGTAGTCTTTCAAAGTACTCAACCTGCCATGGTAGGTGATAATTGGGTGGGTTGAGTCAAATTTGGACGGGTCATAATGAATTAAGATAATAATTGGATCAAGACTCAATTCAGTCTAAATTTGTTTGGGTCAAAATGGGTTAGGTAAAGGATTACATTACGGGTCAAGACCCAACTCAACTCATTTTTACTAAGCTTAATTGTTTCATTTGTTCTTTTAAACTATTTTAGTACCTAATAAAATTATATATTTTTTCTTTATTATGACTTTATACAAATTGAAAAAAAGTTTTAAAAAAATATTTTGACAAGATTTTTCATGAGTCAATTCGAATTACAAATCAATCCAATTTTTAATGGATTTGAGCTAATGAATTAGCGGGAATCTTACCCTACTGTATGGCCACAAGCATTTAGCCACGTTTTTGAATTTCCGTTAAAGTAAACGAAACCTTTTAAAGAGAAAAGTGAGGCCACCTAAGCTCTACCTAACTAATTTGGAGTCTTTGGACATTCACCCTATTAGTATATATGTACTCCTTCCTCTGTTGCAGCTCCAAAACAAACCACAAACATTACACTTTCTAAAACAACCAATTTTCTTCTTCTGAAATGGATTGGAGTAGAGGCCATACCATAGGCCATGGATCCACAGCTGCTGTCTCCGTTGCTAAGTCACATTTCTCTGATGAGGTCTTTGCTGTCAAGTCAGTGGAGCTATCCCAGTCACAGTTATTACAAAAGGAGCAGAAAATTCTGTCCCAATTGAGCTCCCCTTATATAGTTAGCTACAAGGGGTATGATGTTACAAAAGAGAATGGCAAACTTATCTTTAATCTTATGATGGAGTATATGCCGGATGGTACACTTTACGATGAAATTCGGAAACAGGGTGGTCGGATCAATGAGCCGTTGATCGGGTATTATATCAAGCAAATTTTAAAAGGACTAGAATACGTACATTCAGGTGGCATAGCACATTGTGATATTAAGGGGCAGAATATTTTGTTAGGTAAAACCGGTGCCAAAATTGCTGATTTTGGTTGTGCCAGGTGGATTGATCCGGCAGGTGCCGAACTAATTGGAGGAACGCCGATGTTCATGGCACCAGAGGTAGCACGTGGGGAAGAACAGGGATGTCCAGCAGATATTTGGGGATTGGGATGTACAATTATTGAAATGGTCACTGGTGGATCACCATGGACTAATGTGACAAATGCAGCTTCATTGCTTTACAAAATTGCATTTTCAGGGCAATCCCCTGAAATCCCAAAATTCTTGTCCTTACAAGCAAGGGATTTCTTAAGCAAATGCTTAATAAGAGATCCAAAAGAAAGATGGACAGCTAAACAACTTCTCAAACATACATTTCTTGAAGAATTCAATTCAAATCAGAATTTTGTGACGAGTTCTCCAACAAGCATTCTTGATCAAGACATATGGAATTCCGTGGAGGAATCAGAAACTACGATATTACAAATAGGTAGCTCTCCCCTGCAAAGGGTAAGAGAATTGTGTTCTAATTCAGGAGAATTAAATTGGAGATGGAATGATGATGAGAGATGGATCACAACTAGAAGCAGCAACAGATGAAACAATTACAGTGAACAAACTCATGCCGTGCAATACAACAGAAGGTGATGGAGAAAGTGACACATTGAGGAAGAATTGAAAATTCGGGGCAGAGAATGGTTGCAAATTCACTATTAAGGGTTGACCCGAATTCAGTGGAGATAGGACCATTAAAAGTGACACTTCTCCCTTCTCATGATGATTAACGATCATTTTTGAGTTTAACTAATATGCACTGAAAATGTAAATTGCAAAATGCTTTCATATTTGTATGACCATTTTTGAAAATAACCAAACTTGAAAGTAAACAATTGTTCTTTATCGTAAAGCATAAATAGTTAAGAAAAGGGTCTTAAACCTCAAATTAAAAATAAAACAATTTTTTTATTGAATAGACATTAGATTTGGGGGTCTGGCGACATCTTCATAGAAAAATAAAATAAGAAAAAAAATAAAATGGTCCCATAAAGATTGTCTATAAAATTTCTTGGGGCAAATATATATTATGTTACCACTAAATTATTTAAACTGTCTGGCAAGATGTTATAATCACACTGAAGATCCTTAAAGAGTTTACAACCTAATCCTTAATAGCTATTTTTCAACATAATTTCAAAAATTCATATGTAAACTTACAACAATAATATTATACTCAACGTAACTGTATTAGTGGAAATTGCAAAGAATAAAATATATATAGACCTTATTCCTACTTTTATAAGATAACAATGTTATTCCCACTACTTAAAAAAATTAGACTTAACAACCGACAAATTTTGTAGCTAAACAACAAAATTTATCACTAATCCTACTTAGCAATAGATTTTTGTTAGAGGAACAAAATAACGACGAACCAACAACGAAATTGTAGCTAATTTCAATTTTTTAAAGTAGTGCCTCAATAGACTCCCAATTCAACTCCAAAGCAAACTTCAATTGGAGAAATGACTTCGTTAAATGTCAAAGTCCATCAAAAGGGGAAATACCTAATAACAAAAAGTAAGAAATCAACGTGTATAAAATACCACAAAATAAGTCCTAATTTAATCGTCAACAAATTATCTGTACGCAAAATCAAAAGTTTTAACCCAATCCAATCTACCATACCCAACTTCCACACGTATGACCAACCTGGATTGGTGTAGTGGTGAGATCGCTTCACCCAAGAGATCTCGAATTTAAGCCCTAGGTATGAATTTTTTTTCGTTGGAAGCGTCACCCTAGAATTAGCCCTACAATGCGCGATTTGAATTCAATCGAAGTTCCTAGGCAGACTTCAAACACCGACTAAGGAAATTTACACGTATGCTCTTTGCCAACTTAAAATACAATTTGGTAGCTGTGTCTATTTTATTTGCCAAATAACGGTGTGATGTTAGAGTCATTGCCCACAAAATTGTCAACCACACAATGGCTAAGCTAAAGACAAAACCACGTTACATATTATTACAATAGGAAAAGGTTTCTAAACCTTTCTAAGTGATATAAGGAAAAAAAATGAATGGCTAAATATATTCCTTAAGTCGTTATGAAAATCGATTAATGTAAATTTACGTAAACAAGATCACTATGAAAGGAGGAGAGCAAGACAGTTACTCTCTCCAAAGATTACTATAATATTAAAGTTCGTAGCTCAAAACTCTAACGAAGAATGAAAAAGTATTTATTACTTCACCCCTCGTACTTAGCAGTATCATATGATTGGTAATTAAGTGCAAGTACAAACGTGAGTACATGCCCAACTAAATGTCTAGCTGTCCCTGTAACGCAAATTTAGTTTGTCCACTTAATAAATGCATTCATCTACAAAGTGGGATCATTTATAAATCATACCACACACAAAATCTCCAATTAACAATCCACACTTGGCTGTGTGGCTGAATCTTTTTTCAAAATAATATTTTTTATATGTTCAAATAAAGATCATGAAAGCCAACAATAAAACAACACAACACCCACTTGCACGTCATCAATTACAATTGCTTGCAGGCAACCAACTCCTGTCTATCATCTTCCCATGTTGCATTGCACTTAATTTCTATATCCTCACAGGATAAAATAAAATAATTCTATGCAAAACTAAGCAAAACATGCATAATTAAATCAATAAGGATTGTGGTATAATAATAAATACTTTTTCATACTTAATCTGAGTTCTCCAATTCAATTCGGGTCCCCTTGGGTATGTATTTGCTTTTGTTAGGGAGCGTTTTACCATTAATGTAACACTTGTTATCTCCTGTATTCAGGTTAGTCCAAAAATACAGAAACAGAAAGTAGATGAAATAGACAGAATGATTTTAATCCGAGTCCACAGAAACCACTGTGTTTCCTTAAGAAATTTAATCCCCTCACTGTACCCGAGGTTGCAGATTAATTCATCCCAAGATAAAACGGATTAACCTGTTAAAGAAGTAGCGGTACCTCAAACTTCAATAACTTCAGCGAACGCAAGAACAACAACAAGAGCACACACAAACTCAGTCGATGACAATTTTGTTTATGTAAGAAAATGTATGCAGAGAGGAAAAATTTTCAGTGTTTAAAACAGGAAAAAACATCTCTATTTATAGCCATTTACATCAAGGAATGCGTCTGTTCAGACAATTCTGTTCAGACCCATTTTTTCCAGAAGGTTGTGTCTTTTGGGAAAAATAACGACTTTTCGGAACGTTATTACCGTTGCATATGAATTTCAAATAAATTCCATTGCACCAAATTAATTCTGTTATTTAACTAATATTCTGAATTAGTTTATAAGAGAAAAGAAATGAATTAACAAGATTGATTAAATAAATTTTGTCCAAAAATATTATCAATCAATCACATCATTTGCCAATCAATCACATCAAATCCAAATTCAAATCCGAATCCGAAGCCGAAGCCGAGGCCAAGCGAGCGAGCGACAACGACGGCGCGAGGGGGCACCTTCTTCTTAACCCTAATGTTTCCTAATATAAGGACAACAATTTCCTTTCTTCTACCAATATAGTAAAAATGACTTTTCATTTGCACTTTGCAATGACTTTTCATTTTCCCTCCAAAATTGGTTCCCCCACTTTCATTGGTTCTTCCTCTTTCCATTTTCTCTTTTTTATTTCCCATTCACACCTTGCTAAATCCAACAATCTCCCACATGAATGGGGAATGACTATAGTTAAAACATATGCATGAAAAACTTGTGTGTCTTGTAAGTAAGAGTTAATCGCATCTGGATAAGTGGGTTTTCCTTTAAAATTTCCGTAGTGAACATATAATGGATATACTCGGTCAATCGGTAGATTTGATATCTTTGAACCGTCGAGCTTTGATGTATACCTAGACAACATAAGTCACACAATCAACCTTTAAACTATTTTTGGTTCTCATTGTTTTGTTCGTTTCAGCCATGAACACATCTCGATTAATAAGTGCTTAGAGAATTGGCCTTACCGGATTCTCCTTGAAGCGACTTACACTTCACACTTACATAGATGATTTCTAACTGTGTTATCCCGTAGATACACCATTTGATATACCCTGTATCAAACTTAGAAACCATTAAAAAGTCCTTATGCCTTTATCCTGGTTACTGAACATTGTCTCACCATGAGAATGGACCATCAAATATGTTTTGACAATGTTGAACCGTCATCTATGACTTTGTTTGATCTCCTTGAACCTAGATCTTGGGATCTCCAGTCTTCTAGGTAGAGTTACCGCCACGATGACTTGTTCTCGGTCATAGTCCAATTCCCGTCGATGATCTCTCAACTCCCTCTCTAGTTAGGCCTTTTGTAAGTGGATCTGACACATTATCCTTTGACTTTACATAGTCAATTGTGATAATTCCACTAGAGAGTAGTTGTCTAACAGAGTTATGTCTTCGTCTTATGTGACGAGACTTCCCGTTATACATAACGCTTCTAGCCCTTCTTATTGCAGNGATAATTCCACTAGAGAGTAGTTGTCTAACAGAGTTATGTCTTCGTCTTATGTGACGAGACTTCCCGTTATACATAACGCTTCCAGCCCTTCTTATTGCAGTTTGACTATTGCAGTGTATGCATATAGGGGTCATTGGTTTGGGCCAAAACGGAATATCTTCTAAGAAATTTCGGAGCCATTCAGCTTCTTCACCTGCCTTGTCTAAGGCGATGAATTCTGACTCCATTGTAGAGCGAGCTATACATGTTTGTTTGGATGATTTCTAAGATATTTCTCCTCCACCAATAATGAAAACATATCCACTCGTGGATTTCGTTTCAGTTGACCCATCAATCCAATTTACATCACTATATCCTTCAAGAACTGCTGGATATTTGTTGTAATGCAAAGCATAGTTTTGAGTGTCTTCTAAGTACCCCAAAACTCTCTTCATTGCCAACCAATGATTTTGATTGGGATTACTTGTGTATCGACTCAGTTTACTTATAATGTAGGCTATGTCTGGTCATGTACAATTCATGACATACATCAAACTTCCCAATACTTTAACGTAATCCAATTGAGACGACTTTCACCTTTATTCTTAGCAAGATTTAGGTTCATATCAATTGGGGTCTTTGCCTTTTTGAAATTCAAATACTTGAACTTTTCAAGTATCTTTTGAATATAATGAGATTGAGACAATGCTAAACCGTTAGGAGTTTTGTGAATCTTTATTCCCAATATCAAATCGGCTACTCCTAGATCTTTCATAACAAACTTACTAGCAAGCATACACTTAGTAGCTTTTATATTGGCAATGTCCTTGCTCATTATCAACATGTCAACCACATATAGGCATACAATGACTTCATGATCCGTAGTGTTTTTAATGTAAACACATTTATTACACTCATTGATCTTAAATTCATTTGACAACATGGTTTGATCAAACTTTGCATGCCATTGTTTCGGTGCTTCTTTTAGTCCATAAAGTGACTTAACAAGTTTCTTTTCTTTGCCGGGAACTACGAAGTCCTCAGATTGTTCCATGTAGATCTCTTCCTCCAACTCTCTATTTAAGAAGGTGATTTTCACATCCATTTGATGGATTTCAAGACCGTATACTGCAGCTAGGACAATTAACATCCGAATTGATGTAATCCTTGTCATTGGCAAGTATGTGTCAAAATAATCAAGACCTTCTTTTTGTCTAAAGCCTTTGACAACAAGTCTTGCTTTATATTTGTCAATAGTTTCATTATCTTTCATCTTCTTTTTGAAGATCCATTTTGAACCCAAGGGTTTGTTCCCTGAAGGAAGATCAACCAACTCCCAAGTATGATTGCTTAAGATTGATTCAATCCCACTATTGACAGCCCCCTTCCAAGAGGTTGAGTCGCTAGACAACATCGCTTCCTTGAATGTTTGAGGCTCACTTTTAAGAAGGAATGTTACAAAATTAGATCCAAATGAAGTAGCTGTCCTTTGACGTTTACTGCGCCTTGGACTCTCTTCATTGGTTTCATTCTTTTTTGGTTCTTCTCGAGGTTGTTTAGACCCCCTACCAGATGACTCAAGTCTAGTTTTATACAGATAGATATGTTCAAAAAATTTAGCATTATCTGATTCCATTACCGTATTATCATGAATATCCGGATGTTCGGACTTATGAACCAAAAATCGACATGCCTTACTATTTGTGGCATATCCAATGAATACATAATCCACAGTCTTAGGTCCTATTTTCACCCTCTTAGGTATAGGAACCTGGACCTTGGTAAGACACCCCCACACTTTGAAATATTTCAAGTTGGATTTTCTACCTTTCCATTTCTCATATGGAATAACATGTGTCTTCGTATGAGGCACTCTATTAAGTATTCGATTTGCTATAAGGATAGCCTTCCCCCACAAGTTTTGTGGTAACTTATAAGTAAGGTATTCATCATTTCCTTTAAAGTTCGATTTTTTCTTTCTGCAATTCCATTAGATTGTGGAGAGTAAGGAGCAATAGTTTGATGGATTATTCCATTTTCCAAACATATTTCTGCAAATGGAGATTCATATTCTCCACCTCTATCACTTCTGATCATTTTGATCTTTCTATCCAACTGATTTTCAACTTCAGTTTTATATTGCCTAAATGCATCTATTGCTTCATCCTTACCATTTAGCAAATAGACATAACAATATCTAGTGCAATTGTCAATAAAAGTTATGAAATACTTTTTCCCACCACGTGTTGGTGTTGACTTCATGTCACAAATGTCAGTGTGAATCAGTTCTAAGGGATATGAATTCCTTGCAACAAATTTATGAGGATGCTTAGCATACTTAGATTCAACGCAAACTTGACATTTTGATTTATTGCACTCAAATTTAGGCAAAATATTTAAGTTAATCAGTTTTCTCAAGGTTTTGTTATTAACGTGTCCCAAACGTTCATGCCATAAACATTTAGACTCAAGCAAGTAAGAAGAAGCATAATCTTTATTCATATCAACTGCAAATACATTGAGTTTAAAAAGGCCCTCAGTGAGGTAACCTTTTCCTACATACATCTCATTCTTACTTACTATAACTTTATCAGAAACAAATACACATTTGAATCCATTCTTAGTTAGAACTGGTATAGAAACTAGGTTCTTTCGCAATTCCGGAACATATGAGACTCTGTTCAAAGTCACCACCTTGCCTGATGTCATCTTTAGGAGGATCTTGCCAGTTCCTTCCACCTTTGCAACAACAGAATTTGCCATAAACAACTTCTCATATGTAGGTGCCTGAGTATATGATGAAAATAATTCTTTGTTGGCACAAACATGGCATGGGGCACCATAATCTATTCACCATTTTCTTGGATTTCCAACCAAGTTGCATTCTGAAAGCATTGCACAAAGATCATCCATCTCTCATTTAGATTCAGCCAAATTTGCTTGATCCTTCTTCTTGGCCTTCTTGGGACCCCTACATTCAGTAGCCTTATGACCACGTTTGCCACAGTTGAAGCAGCTTCCATTGGATTTCTTCTTAGGAGGATTGCTCTTTGGACCAAATGCTTTTTTTCTTTTCTTTAATTTTGTAGGATCTTCTTCAACAATATTTACTCCAGATATTGCTGAATTACCACGTGACCTTTTTTCTGTGGCCTTGTTGTCCTCTTCGATTCTTATCCTTACCATGAGATCTTCAATAGTCATCTCCTTGCGTTTATGTATCAAGTAGTATTTGAAGTCTTTCCACAAGGGTGGTAACTTCTCAATAATTGCAGCCACTTGAAAAGCATCATTCACAACCAATCCTACATTAAAGATTATGTGAGTATTAAGAATAAACTTACTATTTCCAACATAGGTATTAAATAAATTTATACCTTCAGCAAGAAGATCATGGATTATGACCTGCAATTCTTGAACTTGGGTGATGACGGTCTTACTGTCTATCATCTTATAGCCCAGAAACTTTGCCACAATAAACTTCTTCATTTTGGCATCCTCTGTTTTATACTTTTTTTCTAAAGCATCCTAGAGTTCTTTTGAGGTTTTCACATTACACTACACATTGTACAGATCATCCTGCAGGGCACTCAGAATATAATTTTTACACAAAAAATCAGAATGTGTCCATGCTTCTATTACCAAGAATCGTTCTTCAGGCGGAGTTTCATCGGACATAACAGGAACGTTCTCATTAATGAACCTCTGCAGACTCAACATAGTCAGATATAAGAACATCTTTAGCTGTCATCTCTTGAAGTCGACTCCAGAAAACTTTGCAGGTTTCTCAGCCGGTGCTAGGGCAGCATTTGAACGATTGTGAGCAACCAATGTTGTTGCAGCACTTACTGTTCCAGCAATTACTTGACTTGAATTAGTCATTTTTCTGTCACAAATGACAGACAATTTAGTATGTGAAATACTACCAGTAAAGAATAAATCATTACACAGACTGTTTCTGATTTAACAATAAAATTTTTATGTTCTTTTAATCGTTAATCGAATGAATTTTAAAAATTCAAACAGAGTAGAAAATCATAAAGGTTTTAATCTCCAGAAACCTNTAACAATAAAATTTTCATGTTCTTTTAATCGTTAATCGAATGAATTTTAAAAATTCAAACAGAGTAGAAAATCATAAAGGTTTTAATCTCCAGAAACCTCAAATACAGAAACTATTAAATTTCTTAAGATTGTTATCTCCTGTATTCAGGTTAGTCCAAAAATATAGAAACAGAAAGTAGATGAAATAGACAGAATGATTTTAATTCGAGTCCACAGAAATCACTGTTTTTCCTTAAGAAATTTAATCCCCTCAATGTACCCGAGGTTGCAGATTAATTCCTTCCAAGATAAAACGGATTAACCTGTTAAAGAAGTAGCGGTACCTTAAACTTCAATAACTTCAGCGAACGTAAGAACAGCAACAAGAGCACACACAAACTCAGTCGATCGACAATTTTGTTTATGTAAGAAAATGTATGTAGAGAGGAAAAATTTTCAATGTTTAAAACAGGAAAAAACATCTCTATTTATAGCCATTTACAGCAAGGAATGCGTCTGTTCAGACAATTCTGTTCAGACCCATTTTTTCCAGAAGGTTGTGTCTTTTGGGAAAAATAATGACTTTTCGAAACGTTATTACCGTTGCATATGAATTTCAAATAAATTCTGTTGCGCCAAATTAATTCTGTTATTTAACTAACATTCTGAATTAATTTATAAGAGAAAAGAAATGAATTAACAAGATTGATTAAATAAATTTTGTCCAAAAATATTATCAATCAATCATTTGCCAAATCCGAAGTCGAAGCCGAGCGAGCGACGACGGCGGCGCGAGGGGGCACCTTCTTCTTAACCCTTTAAGAACTAAAGGAAGTGTTTCCTAATATAAGGACAACAATTTCCTTTCTTCTATCAATATGATAAAAATGACTTTTCATTTGCACTTTGCAATGACTTTTCATTTTCCCTCCAAAATTGGTTCCCTCACTTTCATTGGTTGTTCCTCTTTCCATTTTCTCTTTTTTATTTCCCATTCACACCTTGCTAAACCTAACAACACTTTCCAGCGCGAATTCAAATTTAGTCTGACTTCAATACAAATACTGAACAACAGATAAAAAATAATAATAATAAAAAGGACATTCAAAATTTAGCAAATAGTAAACTTTAGTAAGAAAGAGCGTAAAATGCAACAGGACAAATAAAAGAGACAGAATAATTTATTTTTAATGAGATAATTTGTAATCATACGAATATTTAAAATAAAGTCTTTTTTTGTCGTATCAATACCACCACGTAAATTAGGAGGAGGGAGTAAGTTTCTTTACGTGAGAAACTCAAATTCAGCAAAAGAAAAGAAAATAATAATTGTGTAAGTTTACTTATTTAAGAAGTAATCAATTTCCCCCTTTTTGGTTCTTTTTGAGACAATTCATTTCCATACAAAATAAACTGTGTTAATTTTGTAAATATCCATTAAACACTTGCCACTCGACGAATGATTAATTAGCGTTATCCAACTTTCCTCATTAAGAAAATAATTAATTAAGGAGCTTAACTAGTTCAAATTAAAGCTGCTTAAATTGAAAATACAGTTTAGCTGAAATAACACCTCTTAAGTCATTAGCTAATTGGCACGCCACGCCTCATAGCATGGAGATGGGAGTATAATTAAATACTTGCAGTAATATTGAAAATATATTCATCCGTTTCATATTACTTTGACCTATGCTAATATGGTATATCCTCTAAAAAAGATTTTGATTAAAGGTTTATTTATCAAATTAATCTTATTAATGATATTTTAAAACTTTAAATTTGACTATTACTACTTTATGTAATTATTTAATAATAAGTGGAACATGATTTTTAAATCTTTTTATTTTGCTGCTAAAATGAACAAATAAAAAAATATTTATTTTTAATAAATGAGTCAAGTAAAATGAAACGGACCAGGAATACATTCTTAATTTGGTTGTCTAAAGTAGCCAACTTCCTTAATGCATAACCAGTTGGACATGACATTTAATCTGTAGATTCTTTTTGGACAAAGGGGTTATAATAGTGTATAGATGCTATGCTTCTCATATAAGTAAACATATCACATTTATTTTATTTTTTTTAGAAAAAGAGATGTTCAAGTACAAAATTGTTTCTAGTAAAAAGTTTAAAAGTTGGCATCTGATGGAATCTTGTGGAAATTTAAAAACTAGTTTGTCACATTGGAGAATTATAAGATACTTGATTTATAAGTTAAGAAGCACTACTTGTAATAGGCCACTTTAGTCATTGTTGTGACGGTTGTTTAAACCTCAAGGATTCCAAGTATGATTCTTACTTTAGCATGATGAGAAAGAAATTTTGTGTTGTTCTCACCAACATTTTCACCAAATATTTCCATTCAATAAATTAATTGGTCGTTAGCTAACCAATTTTTAACCTTTGAAATCTCTTTGTTGTTGAAAGACTATAGTATTCGCAAATTATTATTTATTTGATTGACCTTATGCTTGTTTTATTTGAGTAAGTTAAAAATCTATTTATGCTCAAATTTCTGTTGAATTCAATGCCCTATATATCTCAAAAAGTGGAATATGGAAGGAATTGAGTAGATGGTGGTTCAAACAACTCTTATGAAAAGATACTTACCAAACACTTTCCCTAACTCCCAAATTTAATCTTTTAAGTCATTCTATCTATCCCATCCTATTTTCTAACATCTATGTCTTTCTAATTATTACTCCCTTCGTCCAATAATAATTGTCCACTATATTATTTTGGAATATCCAACAATACTTGTTTATTTTATGAAATCAATGAATAATTTTACACTTAGTTCCTAATTTATCCTTATCATTAATTATAATCATTTCCGTATTGCATTTTTCAAGGCATGATATTTATTATATTCAAAAGGTGAAATAGTAAAATTACCCTTTTATTTGTAGTTTCTTAAAAAGTGTGCAAAGTCAATAGTAAATAAATATTGTTGAACAAATAAAGAATATTGCAAGTGTATGTTAAATACGTACAAGTCTTTAGTTGAGTTATCCAAATAAAATATACGAACAACTTTTAAGTAGAAGTTTATGACTTAAGCTCATCTTGATATTACCATTGTATGCCACATGGCAACAACCCAATTGGTGAAGTAATTGTAGTCCTCCAAACTATTGAAGCTGCCGTATGGCCACAAGCATTTAGCCACGTTCTGAATTTCCGTTAAAGCAATCGTCAACCTTTTAAAGAGAAAAAAGTGAGGCCACCTAAGCTCTACCCAACTAATTTGGACATTCACCCTCTCCATTATATATATATATATATACACACAAATCAAGTGCCATTTTCAAAACAAACCAAAAAACACAACTCTTTCTAAAATTCTTACACTTGCAACCAATTTTCTTCTTTTCAAATGGATTGGATCAGAGGACATACCATAGGCTATGGCTCCTCTGCTGCGGTCTCCGTTGCCAAGTCACGTTTCTCCGATGAGGTCTTCGCTGTTAAGTCAGTGGAGCTATCCGAGTCGCAGTTATTACAAAAAGAGCAGATAATTCTGTCCCAATTGAGCTCCCCTTATATAGTTAGCTACAAGGGGTATGATGTTACAAAAGAGAAGGACAAACTCATGTTTAATCTTATGATGGAGTATATGCCGGACGGTACACTTTCCGATGAAATTCAGAAACAGAGTGGTCGGATGAACGAGCGGTTGATCGGGTATTACACGAAGCAAATTGTACAAGGACTAGACTATCTACATTCAAGGAGCATAGCACACTGTGACTTAAAGGGGCAGAACATTTTGGTAGGTAAAACCGGTGCCAAAATTGCTGATTTTGGTTGTGCCAGGTGGATTGATCCTGTGGAGAGGGAAGGTAACGCAGAGCCAATTGGAGGAACGCCGATGTTTATGGCACCAGAGGTGGTGCGTGGGGAAGAACAGGGGTGTCCAGCTGATATTTGGGGATTGGGATGTACAATTATCGAAATGGCCACCGGTGGATCGCCATGGACAGATGTGTCCACCGCAGCTTCATTACTTAACAAAATTGCATTTTCGGGGCAATCACCTGTAATTCCAAAGTTCCTCTCTTTACAAGCAAAGGATTTTTTAAACAAATGCTTGAGAAGAGATTCTAAAGAAAGATGGACAGCTAAACAACTTCTCAAACATCCATTTCTCGAGTCAAATTCCACGGCAATTCAAAATTTTGTCACAGACTCACCAACAAGCATTCTCGATCAAGACATATGGAATTCAGTAGAGGAATCAGAAACCATGAATTCTACAATATTACAAACATTTAGCTCTCCTCTGCAAAGGGTAAGTAAATTGAACCAGAAATCAGGTAGACCAAACTGGTGCTGGGCTGATGAGATTTGGATCACTGTTAGAAAAACCAGTGAAGGAGATTGTACAATGACAGCTTTTTCTGAAATGGAGCTGGAAAGCTGTATTGGTAGTAAGGAGTTAGAAATAAATTACTTTTGCTGTAACAGAGTAGTACGAAACAACTCTGTAATTAACAGTCTCAATTTTCCGAGGCATTCAGTAAATAAAATTCATTCTTCATAAATTAGTCATTCTTTTTACTAACGGATCTTTCGGAAACAGATGTCTACCTCCACGAGATAGTGACAAGTTTACGTATACCCTATTCTTTTCAAAATCATACATTGTAGCGTAATTTATTTTTCCTTGTCGGTGTGCAAAGGTTAAAAATAATGGATGATGGGACATAACCAATTGCTAAGGCGGGTAGAGCACAGCTGTTAGGAAATGAGAAAAGATTTGTTAACAATTTATTAAATCTCACTAAAAATGACGAGTCATAGGTACATAAAGGATCTTGTTAAGATTTAATGAACTATTTGTTTAACAATAATAATATATTCAGTGTAATTAACTATTTATACATGATTTAATATATTTCTTTAAAAATATTCATGTAAACATAGTTTTCGTGAAAATTGTGCTACTTACTTTAGAGGAAAGAAAAATTAACTACGCTCATCAATAGCACAAGTCATTGCTAACCAAGCGGTGTGAAATGTTAAGGCATACAAAAATCTTTTGTCATACCAAATGTGTTTGTTACAACATATTCAGTGTAATTTCATAAATATGGTATGAGGAGTCAGGGTGATGCATGTGTAAGAAGCCTTTATCTTATGTTGTGGAGGTAGAGATGATATTTCCGATAGATCTTTGATTCAAGTAAAACATACAAAGAGTCAACTATGTAAAGGAAATACAATAGTGAAAGCTCATGCTAAAACTAATGAAAATAGAGAACAATAACACAACAAATAATATGAAAATCTTAACAAAGAAAACAAGTCATACCAAATGTATCCCAATTGGAAATTTAATTGAAGGGAAATAAAAACAAGGCCTAGTAGACTTTGAACTTAATTTGTTAGGTAACCCCATGATGTCTATTTCTTTTTTTCAAGGGTGTTAGGAGAGGAATGAGTGTCACGTTGGACATGAAGTGAAGAGGAGACTTTTTACTTCCTACAAATTAAAAAAAGGTTCAAATGCTTTTTGTTGGGCTATCTCAACTCTAAACCTAACTAACTTGGACGAAAGTTATAAATGAAAAACTTAACAAAAAAAACACCCACTTGCAATACATTGACTCTACTGTATATCTATCTTTATTATATTTGTTGGGTTATGAAGGGAGATTCGGGTGTCATGCGGAAGTTTATAAATTGCAAATCATATGGTTGATAAATCAGATGACAAAAACTTATACTAAAAATCAAAATATTATTATATCAAAACTAATGTAAAGAAAAACATTGAAACTTTAGAAAGAATAAATCTCCCCATAAACAAGATTCTTAAACGACTACATTGTGGATGTTATTGTTATGTGTTAGAAGAAAACAAATCTATATTTATAGAGTCATAAAACCTTTTCTTACTAGAAAAGGAGTCCTAAAGGAGAGAATAAACCAAATATAAAATAATATTATATTTTCCTTTTAAGAAAAGTAAAAACATTTATGGTAATGTTTTGTTTTTTCTTTTAAGGAAAAATAAATCTTAAATTATGGTAAGAAAATCAGGCAAAACCCTAACAATATTATATATAGTATATATTTTCACAGTAGTCAGTCAAAAGATATACCATTTGGTAGGAAAACTGAATATTGATCATTGCCTTAACCTGCTAAAGTGATGTCATATTTTTCTAACAAATTTTACAGTTGACCAAAACTGTCGAATCTACTTTTTGAATTAGATGTTTGAGATTGAAAAATCGAAAGTTTAACAGCACGGTTTGTAATTCCTTCTTCTTGATGTCCCATGTTGGTGTTATTTGAAGCATTCAATTGCATGTTTTCATTGGCGAATCTAGCATTTTTCGAACATGGGTGCACCAAGTAAAATGTATTGAAGTGAGAATTGATCCTTAATCCTAAAGGTCAAAAGCTTAACATTTAACCATGTGGACCATTTAGACTTCTTGTAGTACGGGTGCCAGAATATAATATTATACAAAATCTTAAAAAATATACATATAAAATATCTAATTTTATGAAGAGACCACGGGTGCCGGTGCCCTATTTTTTGGCTCTAAATTCGCCACTGCATGTTTTGTCTTTTAAATGAATTAATTGAACTTATGTCTACTGGGGCATAACTTGTGACATTATGATACGAAAATATAAACTTATGTCCTACAAAAAAGTTGTTTGCCCTGAGAGGCAAACATTATATACCCACACAAAGTAGAGACAAAGAGCAAATGACAATTACAACTCAATATCTTGGGTCATCTAATTTACCAAATATGTACACAATGAATAGGTAATGCATATTTGATACTAATATACATATATTATACATAAATTTATATATCTATACATATATATACCTACACTTATGTATACACAACATATACAACCAAATATTTATGTAGAGTATACTTCAGTCATATTTGGTAAATTAGATGATCAAATAGTATATAATTGGTAACTATCCCATTGAAATACTGCCTCATATATACTAGCTCATATTGGGCCAAGTCAGTGTTGTTGGGGTCTATTTGGTACATCACAACAACCTAATTTAAAAGAGCAACTTTCACATATAGCAAATACAAAAATCATATTTGTATGCTATAGTTATAGTTTGCATAATTGCGGTCCATAGCAAACATAAATATGTATATTTCGCTATACATATACAAAAGAAATCAATACTATATAATATGTTTTTATTTCGGTATACACATACAAAAAATCAATTGTATAATCTGGGTTTGTATAAAGCGAGAAAGAGAGAAAAGCAAAAGAGAACTAGGCAGAGGAATATTTGTATTGTATAATTATAAGTGTATAGGACGAAGATATATGTATTTACATGTGTATATACAATTTTCTCTCACGTTATACAAACAGAAACACAATTTATACATTTCTGTTTATATAAGTGAGAGAGGCGAGGGAGAGATTGGCAAGCGAGATCTAAGAGAGAGGCGAGCGAGATCTGGGAGAGGGGAGAGAGGGAAACGAAAATATATGTATATATACAATTTTCTCTCGCTTTATACAAACACAAACACATTTTATACATTTGCATTTGTATAAAAAGTGAGAGAGGCGAGGGAGAGAACGAGAGTGGCGAGCGAGATTCACCAGGAGAGAGGCGAAATAGCAACAATTTGCTATGGGGTACAATTAAATCAAACTATGTTTATAACATTTAATTTGAATTAATAGTTTGCTATTATATACAATTTTCCCAATTTAAAATGAGAAAACTATACAAAATGGACCCAATTGTAAAACTATTTATCTAAAATGGATCCAATTTAAACTATTTCACTTTAGTGGATTCATGACCCAAATTATTTACCCGCTTACCCCACTTTAGGGGACTCATTTTATAAGAAATAAATAAGAAACAATTAAGAGAAAATTATCGAAGTCACAATCTTATTTATTTAACAATATGTAGATATACCATAATGATATCATAGATGATTGAGTAACCTCATCGAAGGGCTGAAACAAACCTCAATGAAAACAGTGTTCAGTTACTCATTGATACCACTAGAGTATGTTATATATACTTTGATGATATCAAGGAGGAAGAAACAGTCCCTCAATGAAGACATTGCTCAGTTACTCGTTGATACCATCAGAATATATTCATATAATGTAATATAAGGTGATGGTATCAGAGAGCAAAAAAGGGTGGACATTGGTGTCAACATGATGTCTGCACACGAATAAAAATAGATATGTCACTTTAAAATAAAAATGGGGTATGAAAGTAATGAGGCATTTAAGGGTAAATATTTTAAGGGAGGTTTCACAAACCGATTAAGGCTCCACGGTCCGTAAAACACTTAAAATGGGCATAACATGGCCATATAACCGGTCGTGAAGCTTCACCTGCACCGACAGGTTTTCACTAAAATGGGCATAACATTTTAATCCAAACTCGAAATGTGGCAAACTTGGTGGTTGGAAAGCGGATTCAAAGACCTTTAATTTGATAGGTCATTGGCCACCTAGTTCATTATGTGCTGACAAATATGATTGTTCGAAGTTGACCCAAAAATTAAAAATTGATGGGTGACTTGTACGGACCGCTAAACGGATCGGATAGGCAACCACGGGTCCTCTAGGGTCCCGTCCAGGTGACCCCCACTTGGCAGCCTTGGACGGTTGGCCACCATGCCCTAAACGGGTCATGGACCCCTAAACGAACCGTTTAGGGTGTCGTGAAGGGTCCATGGTCCACTTTAGGATTGCGGACTTGACTGTTACTCCTCTTTAGCCATATTTTTGAAGTCTGAGGTGTTACATGAATGATTCAATTTTTAAAAGTAGAGTTGCAAGGTGTTATAAAATGATTCGGGTCGTAGCTTAGAAATTTTCGAGATGTTACAGAATTTGACCAAGTAAATCCCACTACAAAAGTAATCCCAATTATAAACAAAAAAAAATCGGTGGTAAATTAATCAAAGTGGTGGTAGATTGATTTATCAACCAAATACCAACTGATATTAATTTGTTGCTAAAAGGCTTTTTGGAAGTGGGAAGTTTATTTATTTTTTCTTCTTAATTTATTTTTATCAATAACAAAAGAAAAACTTTAAAGTAAATGCACAAGAGAAAAGTATTTAGAGAGACATAAGACATTGATATATTGCTCAACTTCAACATGATGTATAAATGAACAAAAATGACTTTTTATTTATATATAGAAGAACAAAAGTTGCATGCAATGTTCCTTATAAGAAACTCCTTGCAGAGCTACTTATAGAAACCTATTTACAAAGCTGCTAATTGGAATAACAAATAAACATCCACAATTAAGTGTGAAAGACATATAAGCATTCTAGAGGATTACAATTTCTTTATTTTGTCCTCTAATTTGCTTTCATACTTTAATTGGATCAACAAGCACCATAAAAATGACGTCTTTTAAGTTATTTTTGGAAAAAGTATAAGCATCTTCATCTTTATAAAAGAACTCTGACACCCTACCAAGGTTAAGCACTGGCATGAGAAGAACGCTTGATACTGTTATTGGTTTTAGGCATTGTTGATTCAAATCCTTCCAATTATTCTCTATTATTTTCCTTATCTCCATGTAAGCGTCTTCCTTTGTGGCATCATAGTCATTTATGTAACAATCAATACCTGAAGCTACATCTCCTCTTTCTATTTCTCTCTGTGTATCACATGAGCAACAACCATTAGACTAACAAGTACACAAGAGACGAGATCGGAAGAGAAATAAAAAGATCAAAAATAACAATAATATTTTCAGTGTGTTCCCATAAATAAAGCCTAAAAAGTTCAGATGAATTGACTGTACACAGATCTTACCCTTGTATGTCCTTACCTTTGAAGGGACATAGATGTGATTTTCTATAGAACCTTGGTTCAAGAAAAGAAAATTTTAATAACTAAAATATTAAGGATATTAACCAATACTATAAAAGCAAAAACTATTGAAAATAATAATAATAATAAGAGATAATTTTAAATATAAACAATAAAGTAATTAGTTTATAAAAAAATATAGTCATGTTTTATTTATATTAAAAAATAGCCAAAAATCATAGAAAGTATATACTAATTATACACTATAGCTTTTCCAAAAGTCATAGAAAATATATACTGTCTATACAATATATATAGTGTATTTATACATGAGCTATACACTGACTATACATTATGATACACTAAAAAAACTAAATATACAGCTTAGCTATACACTGAATACACATGAAGTATAAATTGATTTTTAATCTCGATCAACTCAAAATCACCTCTAAGCAATCTCATATTTTAATTTAGATACGAAATCATCTTGATGTTTCGAGTCATATTATATATA
The DNA here is from genome assembly GCF_019186545.1 of Solanum stenotomum. NCBI lineage: Eukaryota > Viridiplantae > Streptophyta > Magnoliopsida > Solanales > Solanaceae > Solanum > Solanum stenotomum. Next base: position 8,236,602 of record NC_064290.1, on the reverse strand, counting down.
ATTCACTCGAAATAATTCATGTTTACGGTTCGTTAAATTTTAAAGAAAAGGAATTGGGCGAATAATCATAATATACCTCATGTGATACAATATCATTTAACAATCTTGCAATGATAGAGGAAGCAACAAGAATTGGAGGTTCAGTTGTAATCCATTCGAATGCCTCTTTGGTTGCTTCATCCCCCATGCCTAACCAACAAGCAGTAGAGAGATATGGGACAGTGCTAGTTTGAATTCCATTCATCATATACTCCTCCATTCTGGGGACTGTGTTCCCATGATACCATTTTGCCTCTTGAAAATAAGCCCTCACCAACTTTTTCATCTGAAATTAATTTATTAATTATTCTCTCTCTTTATAAATGAATGACACATAAAATAGGATAGAGCTGCATAAGCGGAGTCAGAATGAGGAGTTTGGGGGTTCTAAACGATTCTGAAAGAAAAGATTGGTCGTACAGTCGTTTTGTTTAACATTTTCGGAAAGACTACCTATTAGTTCATTTACCGGGTTCAGCACGAAATCATAAATAAGCTCTACCAAAGATTGCCAAGAATTTGATTAGGACATTTTTTTAAAAAAAAGCATCAACTCTAACGTGAAAAACATTTTCATAACCCCTTTCTTCCCTACTAAAAACTCCTTAATTTATTTGTTGGATTATTAGGAGTAATAATTAATATCTATCACATAATTACCTCACTAATAGCAAAGTTGACTCGAAATGACTTGTTCTCCTTTGCCAACTCTTTCTCCACTTCATTGTAAAAATCTAGGAGAGCAGTGTAAACGAGTTTCATATACGGCGCTAGCTTTTCTGCAGCGTCAATGTTCCACCTATTGTATAAATAAAAGAGATTAACTTTTATCTACCGATAATAGTAGTGAATAAGAAAATTATATCGTTGATTTGTTTTTAGAAATACATATTCCTCTTAATATATCCACATATTGTATACGCATTAGGTGGAGTCATTAATAAAATTCTTACTTACACATTAGTACATGGAACAAATCTTGTAAGCGTTACTGCCACAAATATTGAAAAGATATATAGTTTAATAAAGGAAGAAATATTTTTAAATTTTGTGTCTATAAATATATCATAATATATGTATGGTTATAATATTTTGAAACTTATAAGTTTAAATATTTCATAATTGGCTTTCTCATTGAGGATAAAATAAAAAGTTAAAGTAAATTCTTCAGAATTAATTAGTAGGAGTTTGATCATAGGATTTGAGACTCAAATTTGAAAATTTTAATTTATAATCTCGTATATATTTTGAATTGATGATATATTATTGTATACAAATAACGATAAAACTCTCTTTCCTAATAAACTAGAAAATATTTTTATTTCGTAATATTTTTCAAATTGAAATTGAATAAGCATTTGCTAATGTATTATTTGGTTTTAAAGTTAAATTGAAAAAAGCATTTGCTAATATATCTAATTTCTAATGAATGATTCAAAGTTATGATCTAAAACATGTTCAAATGGGCTCTTAAACTATTGTCCTTTGGATGGACTAAAAAGAAATGTTGGGAAAATAAACTGAAATGAAGATATAGTATTATAATTAATACTACCAAAAAAAAACATACCTTTCTATTGCATTTGTAAGGAGAGTAAGTTCATGCAGTGTTCCATAGATATCATAGATGTCATCAGTAATTGAAGTGAAGCATAACACTTTGGTTAGTATATTCCTGGCAACATTATATTGTGGCTCAAAGTACACACCCAAAGACCAAAAGTACAACTCAACCACTCTATCTCTTGCAAAAGGTACTTCATTTGCCACGTCCAATTCTTTCCACCACCTAAAATGTTAAGTTAAATCTCAAAATCTTTAATTTTTTAATAAAATAATGTTGTGATATTATTGATTGTGTATCTTGCTAGTTACCTTGTGATATCACATAGCTCCCTTTTATGCATCTTCTGCAATGTATTGAAGTCCAATTTTGCAAAAGTTAATATCACTTGATCACATGATTTATCTTCTTGGTAAAACGATATGTATTTTCTAGTTGCTACCCTGGCTATAGTTTTGTTTATTGGATACTTTAGGGCATAGCTGACTTGCATGGATAGAGAATTACTCAATTTAGGCAACAATAACTTCAAATGAGTGGTGGTGAAATTAATTGCTTCATCCAAAATTTCTTCATCATGTACTCTGAATTGTGCTGCCTCGTATAAGCTTAATAATCCTTGCATGTCGTTAACCAATGCTTTATTATAATTTTCTTGGTCATCGATGAACTTCCTAAAAACATCTGTTTCAAAAATATATATTCACACGCTAGTCTGTAAAAGTTAAAAACTCTTATCTACAAACAAGCTTTGTTCACATAAATTGGATGGGATGACGTATTACTTACCAGATGAGACATAGTAACCTTGTTGCCTAAGTAATCGAAAGCTTAGAGCGACAACATGAAGGTCATGGCTTTCACCAAATTCACCAATCCATTCTTCATAACCATTATAGATTTCACTCAATGATTCCTCAATCTCATGTTCAAAATGGTATGCCAATCCAAGCAATTGGATTGTGTTTATAAGTCCAAGTTTTTGCAAAGATTTGGAAGGAGAAATCACTAGCATTTTTCTCACTTCTTCTTTTAGATCCTTGTGTTCCTTCTCTTCTCATTCATTGGCTCCCTATACGCGTAAATAAATAACTTTGTATAGATATAAATTTCTTTGTGCTTCAATAAGTATTTGCAAACAGAATATGGCTCAAGAGTGTTTCAACTGAAAAAAAAAGCATTCAATTTTTTATATTATCGACAGTACTGAATACATGTTAAAAAAATTAAGAGTTTTAGGGTCGTAGGGGAATACATTAGGTCATATTTATTTTTATATGTTCTCGAAGATAACCTAACAAATCCCATATTTTAAAAGATCTTACCCGTAAATATTTTCATGTACCTTGAAAGTGTAAATTTTTTCTTCTTTTACTCAGCGACACATAAAATATAAAATCAAATTAAAACATGAACACATGTACTAGGCATTCAAATTTACCGAGAGATTAGCATAGGCAAGAAAATGATCTCCCCAAACAGTAGGATGATGATTGTCACTCCGACGTGTAATTTCGCTCTCACCACCAAATCCATCCATTTTTTCTAACTTAGTTTTTGTAGAGTTTGGAGTAGAGAAACTAAAGACGTAATAATATGCTTAATTAAGGTTTGATAATAGTAGTAGAAAGTAAGAGAAGTGAATTACATAAAGAAGCTTTGTTTAAGTTACTACTTCACACAGACATAAGCCTATTTATAAAGATTTAATTTAGTTAGGGTGCACATGAAATTTGACTACTCTTATCANCTTAATTAAGGTTTGATAATAGTAGTAGAAAGTAAGAGAAGTGAATTACATAAAGAAGTTTTGTTTAAGTTACTACTTCACACAGACATAAGCCTATTTATAAAGATTTAATTTAGTTAGGGTGCACATGAAATTTGACTACTCTTATCATCAAGAACAAAAATGTTAGTGGTGACTGTGGACATTGAAATTTTGTAGGTTTACTAGATGTGTTCAATTCGAGTTGAAATTTTACACAGTGACGGAGCTAGGATTTTCAAGAAGGGAGTTTATAAAAATCTGAAAAAATAGACACACGAATTAGCCGAAGGGGGTTCGACATCTACCATATATACCTAAAATATTATTTTAACCATGTACAAATAATATATTTTTCTGCCAAAGGAGGTTCGGATGAACCCCTGAATGTAAGGTGGCTCCGCCACTAATTTTGCATGGTATGTTCGATTCCAATTAGCTAGGATTTTTGGACACTATTCAACCCTAAACCCTAGTTCATGCCTATATAAAGGGTACTCGAATATTCCACAAATTCATGGAATATTCATAAAAAGATCAAAGTTAAATCATCCTAGTTTGAGAAATACGCCACAAACGACCCTCGAATCAAAAGAGGAACATAATTGAACCCGCACTATCTATCAATAAAATTATGTTTCTTCATATTTTATTTGTGATTGCAATTTATTTTTGTCACTTTAAAATTTGTTGCAACTTGCAAGCAGTGACTATTTAGGGTGGCCATTATATTTAACTAATCCCAACTCTTATCTGCAAAAATGTTAGTGGTGAATATTTAAGGTGGCCAAGAATTTGATAAGTCCCAACTCCCATCATCAACAGTAAATATGTTATAAGTGATGAATATTTAGAATGGCCGTACGAATTTGATCATTCCCATTTCCCTACTCCCATCATCTACAGTAAAAATATTTGGGCCATAAAATAAGCCGTTTTTAATAATAATGCACTTAAATTGGTAGGGGTGATTGCGGGGTCTATACCCATTAATGGGAAAAAAAATGCACCATCTTTTGTCTGATAATTTTAAAAGGTGCGCAAATTTTTTTGAAAAGAAATCTGCTATGTTGAACATTGGCAACCGATAAATTAGATAGGGTGCACATGAAATTTGACCACTATTATCATCAAGAGCAAAAATGTTAGTGGTGACGATAGACATTGAAATTTTATGAAACTCTAAAAGATGTGTTCAATTCGAGTTATGTCTATATAAAGGGTATTATATTTCCTTAAAAGGCATCTCAAATATTTCACGAATTCATGAAATATTCATAAAAAGATCAAATTTTAATCATCCTAATTTGAGAAATACGCCACAAACGATCCTCAAATTAAAGGAGGAACAAAATTGAACCCGCACTATTTATCAATAAAATTATGTTTCTTTATATTTTATTTGCAATTATAATTTATTTTCTATCACTTTAAAATTTATTGCAAACAGTGATTATCTAGGGTGGCATCATATTTGACAAAGTCCCAACTCTTATCATCAAGAGAAAATATGTTAGTGGTCAATATTTAAGGTGGCCAAGAAATTTGATAAGTCTCAACTCCCATCATCAACAGTAAATATGTCAGTGATGAATATTTAGAATGGCCTACAGTTTTGATAAGTCCAACTCCCATCATCAACAATAATTAATTATGTTAGTGATGAATATTTAGAATGGCCTACAGTTTTGATAAGTCCAACTCCCGTCATCAACAATAATTAATTATGTTAGTGATGAATATTTAGAATGGTTGTACTGATAAGTCCCAACTTCCTTCATCAAAATTTTTTGACTCTGCCGACACAAAATATAAACTTAAATTAAAACATGAACACACTAGGCATTCAAATTTACTGAGAGATTAGCATAGACAAGAAAATGGTCTCCCCACACGGTAGGATGATGATTGATGATTGTCACTCCGACTTGTAATTTCGCTCTCACCACCAAATCCATCCATTTTTTCAACTTAGTTTTTGTAGAGTTTGGAGTAGAGAAACTAAAGACGTAATAAAATGCTTAATCAAGGTTTGATAACAGTAATAGAAAGTAAGAGAAGTGAATTACCTAAAGAAGTTTTTGTTTAAGTTACTACTTCACACAAAGATTTGAATTGGTGGTGCCGTGGTGGTAATTATTTAGGGTGCAGAAATTTGAAACTATCATCATCATGATCGTAGACACTGAAATTTTGTGGGACTCTACAAGAAATTTCGTGGAACTCTATGTTGAAAATTGGCAACCGGTTATTTAATACAAGATTTTTTTGACATTTTTCATTCCTATAAATTGAGAGCTTCTGTTCAATTAAAAAAAAAACACACCAAAAATTAGAGAGAGCAACAGAGAGTTATCTACAACTATTTTTGTAGAGCTGTCAATATGGGCTAGCCCATTCCATTTGGGCCAATCCATACAGACTTTAAAATTTGACGGATTAGGCCGAGTTGACCCATTTTTTTTGTGGGCCAAAAAACAGTCGGCCCAACCCACAAGTAAATGGGTTGCAAGCTGCGGGCTGTGCCGGGCCAACCCACTTTTTTTAAAAAAATTATATTTTATAATTTTTAAAATTAAATTATAAATTATAATTTAGAAATACTATCATCGATAAAATAATATTACACGGTGTTAATGTACTACTTGTTAATCAAATTCACAAATAAAATTATCTTTATAATATTTATAAGTTTGTTTTCAAGTAAAAGTATAAATGTCTAAATAGAAATATTAACTTAGTAGTTTTGTAATTATCACAATAAAACACAAAAAATATGACAATATTTCATCTATAAAAAAATAAAAAATGAACTCCTTAAAAAAATTCATGAAACTTGTGGCGTATCTAACACTTCATGAAACTTATGTCATCTCCAACACCAAAACATCATCTTCATCAAGCATATCTGAATAAATTTTAAGCAGATTTTGAGTTTGGACTCTTGTTATTTTTAATATTATATTTTATTTTTATTTGTCCCACGGGCCGGCTCTACCTATATTTCTCAAGCCTCACAAATCAACAAGTTTATCCAAGCTGGGCTAAAAACCCCTTTTCTTAAATGAGCTCCAAAAATCTTAGTCTAGTCCTATTAAATCACAGATTAGGTCAGGCGGTCCAACGAGCCTAGCCCATATTAACGGCTCTAATTTTCTGTAATCGGTAATTAAATGATGTGGGAATAATATTGTATTTCTTTATTCCTTTTTATTTGTTCAATTTTTCTTTTTTATCTATGCTTTTTTACTTGTTATTTTGACAAAGTAAGATAGAATAACTTTTTTTTTTACCTATTATACCCTCAATTTATTAATATTAAATTAAGGTCTTTAATAAATATACCTAGTAAAGATCTTTGGGATCCTATCAATTAATAGAGATAAAAATGATAAACTCACTATAGTAATCAGTATTTTCTTGATAGGTGTGTTAAGTCAAAATTTGACAAGTAAAAAGGGACCGAGGGAGTAATAAGTTATGTGAAATAAAAGAATGTTGTTTATTTAGAAAGTGGTAGTTTCTTGATACCATCAAGTTATAATCAGTGATATTAATTACTCCCTATGTACAACAATAGTTGTCCACTATGTTACTTTAGGATGTCCAATAATACTTGTCCACTTTATGAAATCAATGACAAATAATAATTTACTGTTCTTTCAATTCCTCCGTCTTAAGAGAGATAATTATGAAAAATGATGTCTACGCATGAAAGTTATTTTTGATTCTCAAGATATATATTAAGGACATTATAGACGAATGGTATATACAAAATTCACTACTGAGGAAATTGTCCCAAAATACATCATTAAAAACAAGGAAGTAAGATCAATAGGGCCTCACGCTCATCCATCAGTGTTTAAATGTGTTTGGATGATGACATGGTTGAGAAAGCGGTTGATGCAACCATCTCAAAGAAAGGGAGATTTTGTAAAGTTTTCTACAAGGAATTGATAATGTGAAGAAGATAAAATTTTAAACTTTAAAGGCTGATTTTAAAGTTTTAAAAATGAATGAATCTTAATACATTTTGAATTTTTGTTCAAGAGTGATAATTGTTTTGAATCAACCAAGAAGGCATGTGTGGTAGATCTTCTCCTTTTCTCTTTTTAATCTAAATTTGATAGTGTGATGTGTGCTATTGAGGAGTCTAAGAATTTAGAGTCTACGACGATTATACAATTGGAAGGTTCTTTATAATTCCACAAAGAAAATATGAAAAGGATAAGAAGAGCTACTGAAACAACTTTTTAAAACTCAAGCATCCATCAAAGATTTGAAGGTGAAAAACGTTATAGAGAAAATCGACTAGGCAGGGCTGTGCGGTCCATACCGATTAATGAGGAATAAAATGCACCATCTTTTGACGAAAGTAAATCTACTCTGTTGAAAATTAGCGACCAACTAATTATTATTACAGAGAAAAATTGGCATTATAATTTCCATTTCTATAAATTGAGAGCTTCTTTTCATTTATAAAAAATATTTCCACCAAAAATCAAAGAGAGTAATCTATTGATTATTTTTTATAGTCTATAAGAAAATAGTGCGAGAATAATATTATGATGAGTTGTGTGACATAAAAGAATGTTGTTTAGTTAGAAAGTGTGGTTAGTCTCTTGACACCATCAAGCTGTAAGCAGTGGTATTAATTACTTTGTTTGGATATTATATTTTTATTTGATTAGAGTATTTGATGTTGTTGTTATTCTCTTATTATTGCTATTTAACATGAATTTTATTTTTGGGTGAAATTTTTATTTTTCGAACCGTGATTATTTAGGGTGACATGAAATTTGGTCACTCCCATTATCAAGAGCAAAAATGTTAGTTGTGAATATTTAGGGGGCGTTATGACTTGAAAAATTATTATATTTGGTTCCGTTTGTTAATTGAACCTTCTTACTTATCATTTTGTCAAATAAATACTTAAACTCGATAAAGAACAATATTTTAAACTCCTTTCTCACTTGATCATTGGGTATATAATACAACCAACTACACGTGGTATTCCAACGTTATCTTTTTATATATCATATATTTTTTTATGACACATCAGAAATTATATATTAAAAATATAAATAATATACAAAGAAAAAAAGTATGATTTTTATCTCTCTCTCTCATTGTCCGCTCTTTTCAGTTTTCACCATTTCCCACTTCATTCCTACTCACACCCTTTTCAATTTCTTCACACCCAAAAACTTCCTCAAACACAAAATTCATTAACCACTATATTTTTTTGGGGATGTATCAGTAGGCAAAATTAGTCATTTAACTATTGTAATATGAGTTCTATTAGTTTTGAATCGATAAAATCAAATATCAAGGAAATTCCAATAAACTCCTAATAAAAAAATATTTGTATTATATATCAAAAATAAATAGTCTAATTTATTTTTGGAATATTTTTTTTTAATAGAGTAAAATATAATTTAATATACGAAAAAGATATAATGAATAACTTAGTCCAATAGCTCTAGTAATTATTTTTATAGTAATAGTTACCAAATTTAAATTCAAAATATAATTAATAAAATTTATTAATAAAATAAATTCCCATTAAAGTTGATTTGCCTTATCAAAATAAATAGTATAATCTTTTTTTAATAAATAGGTTTTTATAGAGTAAAATAAAATTTAATTGACGAAAAAAAGATGTAACGAATAACTAAGTCAAGCAACTTTAGTAATTATATTTTAAAACAATAATTTTGTAAGTGATGTGACATTACACGAGACACTATAAAGGATTTAGATTGTTAA
>NC_064290.1:8041961-8051147 GCF_019186545.1 Solanum stenotomum | reverse complement strand
ATTACCATAATTTTGTTGGCCTTGGCCTTTTTGCGCATTACCCACATAATTCACAGAATCTGGATTCGCCTCACATTGCTTAGCTTTATGGTTTCCACCACCAGACACCTCATACCAACGGGCTGCCTATTGTACCATGTTTACCGGAACTTGATTTAGAGCCAACTGTTTAAACTATAGGTTCAAGTTATGTTGCATTACATCTATCTTGGCATTTATGGCAGTAGCTTGGTCTACATCTAAAATCTCTGCAGCTTTTTAGGTTGTGGTTCTACACATTTCTCCTCATACCATTGGTTCCCCTCAGACAGTTTATCAAGTAAGTCGAAGAACTCTTCACTTGTTATAGCTAAAGCCTGTCCAGCTGCTGCACTATTAAGAATACCTTTTGCATTGTAATCTAAACCCTCAAAGAAAGCGTGAGCTAGTACCTCATTTGTTTGCATGTGGTGCGGGCAAGCATTCAACATTTGTTTAAAGCGCGCCCATGCTTGGTACATGTCCTCACCCTTCTTTTGAACAAAATTTATTATCTCCCCCCTCAGCTTGGCAGTTTTCTTGGATGGGTAGAATCGAGCAAGGAATTTCCTTGCTAGATCATCCTAAGTAGTGATGGAATTTGGTGGTTCAGAATCTAAACAACGCCTTGCAGGGAGTATGGAAACAAAGTAAGCCTCACATAATTCGATGAGACTCCTATTGGGGTGTATGTATTGGTAATCTCTATGAAGTTCCTAAGATGGCTTTGATGGTCCTCATGGGAGAGACCAGTGAATTGCCCATTTGTATGGAGAATATGCACTATGCTCTGCTTTAGTTCAAATCTACCCCCTGGTGGAGGTTTTCTAATATTGGATGTTAGATTTGCGGTGAGTGGGACTGCCACATCACGAACTGGTCTTGCAGGTATGATAGGTGGTACTCCTTGATTATTCAGATTTTCTGTGTTATTTCGATTTCCTTGGACATTCACATTTTTCGGGTTATCCACATTACCTGGATTTTCATCATCGACGTGACCCAGTGGACCTAATCCCAACTCTCCATGTCGTTCTTGATTTTCCATCTTCCTGCGCTGGCGCAAAACTCTCTCAGGTTCGTTATAAGGTTCTACAAGATCACCTTTCTGAGCCAGACCTGAAATTTCAATGCCTGCAAGAAACAAGCTAAGATCAAGAAATTAATAACTAAAGAAACTAATTGTAGACTTAAGAAGATTGAATATAAATCAATTTCTAAGTCCCCGACAGCGGCGCCAAAAACTTATTGCTCCCCAAAATACACGCAAGTGTACGTGATCGCACAAGTAGTACAGATTATTTAAGAAATGAGTTATCGTTCCCAAAGGACTTATGATCAACTTATTATCACTTAACGCTACAACTAAAAGTAACCAAATAACATTTTCAAGAGTTGATGATTTAGTTAAGTAACTACTAATAATTATGCACTAAATGAAAGCAACCGGTAGTGAACAACTTAGTTAATATGTTTCAAGCAAGTTTAAAAACAATTCCAGGGTTGCATCTTACATTGAATATCATGCATCATATTATTGGCTTAGAATTCACTTCAGTTGTCAAATTACTGGTTTATAGGGTTGATAGTATGGTCCGATGGTTCGCCTCTCACCGCCTACCCTAGTTAGCCATCTAACTACATCGTTGAGCGGGGATAGATAAACTAACTAGCGAGCATTTATATTTCATCCTATTTCGTAACTAAGCAAGGTGTTCGTCTGGGCGTCATTCATAAACACTAATCACCTCAATCTAATGGGTGGACCGGTGCTCTCTATATTTTCTGGTCTATCTAATGCCTCCTCGTTCGATTTTAAGATTAGACACTAGATTTATTTTATGGTGCACAAGCATAAAATAGTAAAACAAGTATATAGAAGTAATTTTGATTGACAACCGAAAATCAATTCATAAAGCCTCAAACATTCAACACATAATTCATAGCTACAGCCCCAGAACTAGGGCGGTTAGCTACTCATGCTATTAGAAATCAATAATAGATAAATGTTCATACAAAATTCGGAAAAATAGAAGAGTTAAAAGATTACAAACTTGAATTCTTTCTCTTGCACACTAAACAAAATGTTCCCCCTTAATTATGGAGCCCTCAGGATCTATTTATAATAGTAGAAAAAGTTTGGAACAAATCCTACAAAAATTAGGAATCCTAATTAATGTTTAAAACTTGGAAAAGTCAGAAAAAGGGGGCGTGTCGCGCCTCTCAGCGCACCTTGAATTTGATTCTAACGTCCTCTCAGCGCGCCACACAATCCTCTCTGACATCCCATCAGTGGCGCACCGCGCTAACCAGTGCGCCAGCCACTGGTGGTTTTTGCCTTAGCCATTTTCTTGCACATCTTTGCTCCTTCTTTCTTCGTTCCAACTCCAATTCCTTCGAATGCTCCTGAAACAACTAATCATGTGTGTTAGTGCACAATCATCACAAGTTATACCAAAAATCAAATTAGTAACTAAAGATCATTCTTCAATCTAATCAATTTATGGGCCAATATCGACAACTTAGGCATATAAATATGCCTAAGATCATGGCATACCATTTTGAACATGAGATTGAGGAATCATTGAGTAACATGAATAATGGTTATGAAGAATGGATTGGTGAATTTGGTGAAAGTCATGACCTTCATGTTGTTGCTCTAAGCTTTCGATTACTTGGGCAACAAGGTTACTATGTCTCATCTGGTAAGTAATACGTCATCCCATCCAATTTATGTGAACAAAGCTTGTTTGTAGATAAGAGTTTTTAACTTTTTACACACTAGCGTGTGAATACATATTTTGAAACAGATGTTTTTAGAAAGTTCACCGATGACCAAGGAAATTATAATAAAGCAATGGTTAACGACATGCAAGGGGCAACACCATTCAGAGTACATGATGAAGAAATTTTGGATGAAGTCGTTAATTTCACCACCACTCTCATTTGAAGTTATTGTTGCCTAAATTGAGTAATTCTCTATCTATGCAAGTCAGCTATGCCCTAAAGTATCCAATAAACAAAATTATAGCCAGGGTAGCAACTAGAAAATACACATCGTTTTATCAAGAAGATAAATCATGTGATCAAGTGTTATTGAATTTTGCAAAACTGGACTTCAGTACATTGCAGAGGATGCATAAAAGGGAGCTATGTGATCATATCACAAGGTAACTAGCAAGATACACAATCAATAATATCACAACACTGTTTTATTAAAAACAAATAGATTTTTTATATTGATTTTGAGATTTAACTTTACATTTTAGGTGGTGGAAAGAATTGAACTTCGCAAATGAACTACCTTTTGCAAGAGACAGAGTGATTGAGTTGTACTTTTGGTCTTTGGGTGTGTACTTAGAGCCCCAATATAATATTGCCAGGAAAATACTAACCAAAAGTGTTATGTTTCGTTTCAATTACTGATGACATCTATGATACATATGGAACACTCCATGAACTTACTCTCCTTACAAACGCAATAGAAAGGTAGTATGTTTTTTTTTTTTTGGAAACATTAATTATACTATATCTACGTTTCAGTTTATTTTCCTAACATTTCTTTTTAGTCCATCCAAAGGACAATATATTTTTTTAATAAAATAATGTTGTGATATTATTGATTGTGTATCTTTCTAGTTACCTTGTGATATCACATAGCTCCCTTTTATGCATCATCTGCAATGTATTGAAGTCCAATTTTGCAAAAGTTAATATCACTTGATCACATGATTTATCTTCTTGGTAAAACGATATGTATTTTCTAGTTGCTACCCTGGCTATAGTTTTGTTTATTGGATACTTTAGGGCATAGCTGACTTGCATCGATAGAGAATTACTCAATTTAGGGAACAATTTCTTCATCCAAAATTTCTTCATCATGTACTCTGAATTGTGCTGCCTCGCATAAGCTTAATAATCCTTGCATGTCGTTAACCAATGCTTTATTATAATTTCCTTGGTCTTCGGTGAACTTCCTGAAAACATCTGTTTCAAAATATGTATTCACACGGTAGTGTGTAAAAGTTAAAAACTCTTATCTACAAACAAACTTTGTTCACAAATAAATTGGATGGGATGACGTATTACTTACCAGATGAGACATAGTAACTTTGTTGCCTAAGTAATCGAAAGCTTAGAGCAACAACATGAAGGTCATGACTTTTACCAAATTCACCAATCCATTCTTCATAACCATTATAGATTTCACTCAATGATTCCTCAATCTCATGTTCAAAATGGTATGCCACTCCAAGCAATTGGATTGTGTTATAAGTCCAAGTTTTTGCAAAGATTTGGAAGGAGAAATCACTAGCATTTTTGTCACTTCTTCTTTTAGATCCTTGTGTTCCTTCTCTTCCCATTCATTGGCTCCCGATACGCGTAAATAAATAACTTTGTATAGATATATATTTCTTTGTGCTTCAATAAGTATTTGCAAACAGAATATGGCTCAAGAGTGTTTCAACTGAAAACAAAAGCATTCAATTTTTTATATTATCGACAGTACAGAATACATGTTAAAAAAATTAAGAGTTTTAAGGTCGTAAAGGAATACATTAGGTCATATTTATTTTTATATGTTCTCGAAGATAACCTAACAAATCCCATATTTTAAAAGATCTTACCCGTAAATATTTTCAAGTACCTTGAAAGTGTAAAATTTTTCTTTTTTTACTCAGCGACACATAAAATATAAAATCAAATTAAAACATGAACACACTAGGCATTCAATTTTACCGAGAGATTAGCATAGGCAAGAAAATGGTCTCCCCAAACAGTAGGATGATGATTGTCACTCCGACATGTAATTTCGCTCTCACCACCAAATCCATCCATTTTTTCAACTTAGTTTTTGTAGAGTTTGGAGTAGAGAAACTAAAGACATAATAATATGCTTAATTAAGATTTGATAACAGTAGTAGAAAAAAGAGAAGTAAATTACATAAAGAAGTTTTGTTTAAGTTATTACTTCACACAGACACAAGCCTATTTATAAAGATTTAATTTAGTTAGGGTGCACATGAAATTTGACTACTCTCATCATCAAGAGCAAAAATGTTAGTGGTGACTGTGGACATTGAAATTTTGTGGGTTTACCAGATGTGTTCAATTCGAGTTGAGATTCTACACAGTGACGGAGCTAGGATTTTCAATAAGGGAGTTTTAAAAAATCTGAAAAAATAGACACACGAATTAGCCGAAGGGGGTTCGACATCTACTATATTTACCTAAAATATTATTTTAACCATGTACAAATAATATAATTTTCTGCCAAAGTAGGTTCGGAAGAACCCCTGAATGTAAGGTGGCTCCGCCACTGATTTTGTATGGTGTGTTCAATTCCAATTAGGATTTTTGGACACTATTCAACCCTAAACCCTAGTTCATGCCTATATAAAGGGTACTCGAATATTCCACAAATTCATGGAATATTCATAAAAAGATTAAATTTAAATCATCCTAGTTTGAGAAATATGCCACAAACGACCCTCGAATCAAGAGAGGAACGGAATTGAACCCGCACTATCTATCAATAAAATTATGTTTCTTCATATTTTATTTGTAATTGCAATTTATTTTATGTCATTTTAAAATTTGTTGCAACTTGCAAGCAGTGACTATTTAGGGTGGCCATTATATTTGACTAGTCCCAACTCTTATCTGCAAAAATGTTAGTGGTGAATATTTAAGGTGGCCAAGAAATTTGAGAAGTCCCAACTCCCGTCATCTACAGTAAAACATTTGGGCCATAAAATAAGTCGTTTTTAACAATTGGTAGGGCTGATTGCGGGGTCTATACCCATTAATGAGAAAAAAAATGCACCATCTTTTGTCTGATAATTTTAAAAGGTGCGAATTTTTTTTAAAAAAGAAATCTGCTATGTTGAACATTGGCAACCGATAAATTAGATAGGATGCACATGAAATTTGACCACTATTATCATCAAGAGCAAAAATGTTAGTGGTGACGGTAGAAATTGAAATTTTATGAAACTCTAAAAAATGTGTTCAATTCGAGTTATGTCTATATAAAGGGTATTATATTTCCTTAAAAGGCATCTCAAATATTTCACGAATTCATGAAATATTCATAAAAAGATCAAATTTTAATCATCCCAGTTTGAGAAATACACCACAAACGATCCTCAAATCAAGGGAGGAACAAAATTGAACCCGCACTATTTATCAATAAAGTTATGTTTCTTCATATTTTATTTGTGGTTGCAATTTATTTTCTATCACTTTAAAATTTGTTGCAAGCAGTGACTATCTAGGGTGGCCATCATATTTGGTTAAACTTGTTCATTCCAGTTATGGAAGATTTGATGTTGCTTGGGATAGTTGAAGTATACTAGTGATTCATCACGCACAACTTTGTTTATGAGAATTTATAGGAGAGCTACTATGAAAATTTACAGTTGTTCGATAGACTTAAGATTTATCTCATCATCGGTATCATGTTTTGGCTATGTGTGATTGAGTGTGAGGACCATTGGGTCTAGTTTTGTCATTCTTAAGGTTTGTCTATAATAGCTATTAATCTAGCATTTCGACAGTGTTGTTGGAGGTTCTGTATGCTTGGGTGCATCACTCGATGGTGGTACTTGATCATTTCCATCTTTCGATCAGATGAGTTCGATTCTCCTTGATGATTACTTGATGTCTAAAGATCATATTTTTATAGCTTAAGCTCGAGGAAATATTATGTTGTGAGGATGTAATCTTGATAAGATCTATGATGGCTTGTGCATTATGAGTGTGTGGTGGCTGGTTCAGGTTCACTCCTGATTGTAGCCAATATTGATTAAGGATTTTATCATGGTTATGTTAGATAATATTTGTCCTGACGGTTGTGTCAAGGTCTAGTTGGAGAATCAGTCAGTTGAAGAGTCCACTTGGGAATAGTTTTGTTGTTAGTAGAGTTTACATACAATAACATTTATCATTAGAGTATTGAGAGGGCCCCATTTGAGGCATTGTATGGGAGGAGGTGTAGAGATCTCCAATTGGTTGGATTGATATTTTTTATATAAGACCTTGGGTACTAATATTTTGAAGGAATTGTTGAGACAACTATCCTTTCTTACCCTCACCTTATTTTGATCGTTCGAGGACGAACGATGGGTAAATTGGTATCTAATGTAACGACTCAATTGGTTGTTTTGAGTACTAGAACTTTTTATTTCATAAAAGACTCTTTCGATAGATTCTAAATGAGTATTTTGGACTATTCGTAACTATATTATTAAATTAGTGGGGTAGTTTTAATAATTAATTTAGTTGGTGGTTAAAGAATTAACACTAAAATTAGTAGTGAGCAAATTTTACCTCTTTTATAATTAGTCATATAATAATTAGGATTAATAATTAATGTGCAGAAGAAAGGAAAACCAAAAGAGTCGCACGATCATAGAGCAAGATTGGAAAGACGGCTTCAGGTAACTCTTTCACCGAAATTTTTCCAGAATTCTAATTGTATATTATTGGTTAATTATCGTTAGTGGGTCTGTATGATGAATAGTGAAAAAAGATTAAAGAATTGAAAGGTGCAAAGTTGAGGAACGTAATGATTGGTCAAATTGGATAATGAATTAGAAGGACGATATGACAACTTCTGTATATGACAATGGTGGGGATAAATTGTTGTGGGTTTGTCTGGGTAATGACAGTAACATAATTGAGGAATAATTATGGCATAGTATTGGTCAATAATTGAAAGTTAATGATTATAATATGTGGTGTAGGAAATTGTTATTTGAGAAGAATGGATACTACAGTGATTAGATAATATTGGTTGGTTGTTTTTGTTAGTGTTGATGTATTAAAAATTGTATGGAAAACGTGGTTAGTCATTCATGTGAGTTCTTGGCTTTATTGTACGACTAAGAAAGAAGTAGTCGTTAAAGTACGATGCTAGTAGTGACAGGAGAACATGATAAACAGATAATCTAGTTCATAATGATCTAATATGAATTTAATCAATTATGAATATGATAGGAAGGAATAATTTGAAATAAAAAACCTGCGTGATAAAGAACATGACTACATACGTTCATGATGAAATGATAAAAACCTATGAAACTTTAATCTTATATATACTTAAAGATATAAAAATAATCGAATTAAGAAGAATCATATGGGAAAAAATATTTAATGATAACGAATCAGAAGATATATTGAACCAACAATGGTATGAAATAGACCTACATGATTTAGATTACGAAAGAATAGAATGGTACGATTTAGAAATAAATGCAGACTAAAATGAATTACGAATATTTACAATATTGGACAGAATCTATGGAAGATATAAAACTATTGGAACAATTAATGGAAGAAAATTTATATATGTACCAAAGAACCCAAGATATGTTATACCTAGAATATATCATAAATAATAGTAAAGAAATATCTAGATTAAAACACTTAGCCAAAGAATATTACAATAAAAGGTTTAGAAAAAATTAATATTGTAAAAACATAAAAGCATGAACTCCTCACCTACCAAAAGTATTCCTCACCTACCAAAAATATTTTTTCTTAAAAAGTAATGAATTCTACACTACCACCTACTACACTATGAATTCCTCAGTTACCAACTCCGCAACGAAAAATGGTATCAGAACTATGGATAATAAGAAACATGGTAAGAAACATACTAGTAGAAAATTACGAAAAATGAGAAGAAAATTAAAAAAATTATATCCGAAATATAAACAACTTAATATCACAAAAACTGATAACGAAAAATTAGATCAATTAATAAATAATTTATCTAAAATAGAATATAAATGTATTCAATATTTAAAGATACAATGAATAGCGAGAATAATGAATATAAAGAAAAACTTACTGAAATAATTATAGCGAAAAGGCAAAAATTAGAACATAGGCATAATAGACTTAATAATAACATATTCGCAGGAATTTGTAAAAAATCTATAATAGCACAAAGAAAGACTATTTTATATCTAGAAATACAAATAAATAACTTAGAATATAAACTACAACATAATTTATAAATGAATAAAGAAGAATATGCAATAGATGAAAAAACATACGAAAACTATGACTGATTAAAAATAAAGATAATATTTTCCAATCTAGGAAGAAGATATAAGAAAATAGGTGACAATCTAAGTTTAATGTTAGAAAAAGAAACGG
>NC_064290.1:7996775-8037042 GCF_019186545.1 Solanum stenotomum | reverse complement strand
ACCAATTTTCGGAAAAACGAGACCCTTTCAACCCAAACAGATTATACCACGACGATCCTTGCGAAAAACTGTACAAGTTAGCCCTAAGAATGACTTAAAACGGACTTACGATGATCAAGATCTCACATTTCAAAATTCAATAACAAAACCATCCGGAAATCACACTGGCAGTGGCTAAAATTGATTTCTTACCTCAAACGAATCCTCCCCTCGCGTTTCCGAGATCACCGCTAGATTCCCCTCGAAATTCTCTTGAAGTTTGCCTTTTGAATCACTTAATTTGGACTCAAAATGAAGGATTAATCTCAAGTTGAAGTTGAACAAAACAATTGGACGAATTTCGTTCTTAAAATCTGGAAATTTCCAAATATAACTCCTCTGCCACGTGTCGTCACGTGGCTCTGCCACGTCACCGTCGCGTCAAAATTCTACAACCCTTCAAACTTAAATTTCGATGTTTCGGACTCGTTCAGAGTCGAAAAAATACAAACCTTATATGGAATCTGATTGGAAATGATATTTCGGACTCAACGGTGAAGGCGGAATTTCTATTTGGAGCTCGCTTCGATGAAAAGTGGGTCCCACACCCAGTATCGTTTTGAACCAGATTTCACAATTGCCATCTAAAGTCTCGCGAAGTGAACAAAAGGTCGTTCTAGACCAAAATCAATATTCCGAAGCTAACCTAGCTGTCAGAATTTTCATCTGAGCACGACTTCCAAGAAGGTTGACCAAAGTCAACTTTTCAAGTCATTACACATATGAAGTTTTACCATGAGCGGATTGTATAAATTTTGTAACATTTTCTGATTTTTTTGATAATCGTCAATTAAAGGGAGACATTTTCTCAATTTTTGTTATAGTTATTGCAGCCGCTGAAGCATCCATTGGCTTGGCTATTGTTTCATCATTTTCTTTCAGCTTTCCCTTTCCATTGGACCAGGTCAAGGCTGCTGTAAGCAGTTCTGATCTCAAGCACCTATCACGGTTTTCGAGTAGCTCTGATCCACCGGAGCAGTTACAATTGCTTCAGCTGGAGCTGCGACAATTGCTTTAGCGGGCGACAAGCGTAGCTGTTCCGGTGATCCGTCAATGAAGTCATTCTGGATCCCTGACTCGTCTCATTCTGAGCCTTTGGCCAGTTTGACATTGGGTCAAATCTGTCGTCTGGGGAGACACATTCATGAAAAGCGAGAAGCTCTGCCGTGGGGGACTGACCAACTATGAATAGATCTTACTTATGCTTGCGGGTAAGAACATATATTAGTCCGTATCGTGGGTCTATTTGTTACAAAAGGTGTTAGTTGAATTATTTCTTGATTTCATCCGTTTATTTATTCAATTCACAGTCACAAGGGGCCGGAAGGACTTCTCTCGTGGACACCGGAGAGCTACCCATGGTGGAAACAACTATCTACCAATGACGAGATGATCAAGGTTGCGTGCACCGCTCCGTCAAAGCTTGATTCCAGGTGAAGGTGATTCTCTTGCAGTTGGCAGCCTCAGTCAACCTGAATGCGTTTCTATAGTCCCATATTTAATAATGTCTGAACTCTTTCTTCTGTATCGAGGATCATCGAAATAAGCATCTTTCCTTTCCACTGGTTCTTGAAAGCTATCAATCCACGCTTCTCCCCCCTCTCCTTACAGTCAAATGGCTGAACGCCTTACCCGCAAGCATAAGTAAGATACGACAGAGAAGAAGTTAGTGGAATATCAGAACTACACAAGGCATTCATCACAAACAAAAGAGTTACAAAAGGAAATTTATTTTATATAAAATTCTATACAGCAGCGGAGATATTATACGAGGAAATAAAACCTCCAATATAGGTTATCAAGATAGGACTAACTAAAGATATGATTATACCCGAGGACATCAGACAACAAAAGAGATATGCAAAATAGAGATACCAAGTTTTTATGCCAACAAAAGAATAATTGGTATATCAACTATTATACAAGAATTAGCAAATGACCAATTAATGATTGATAATTGAGTTAGTTATTACCATCATATAGTAATAGATTGAAGTTGGCTACATACTCCAGTGAAGTGTAGTTCACCAGTAGCTTCCATTTTTAATTAATATTATTTTATTATCATAATATAAGGTAAGTTGTAATATATTGAGATAGGTAATTAAATATTAGGTATATTATATTATTCGAATATCGTTAAAGTTATGCCAATTGGAGGAATTAAGACTTACCCTTATATTAGGTTTGAACTTTAGGAAATTGATTATAGAATTAGGTGAGTTTTTGGGTCTAGGCTTAGACATAGAATAATATAAGTGTTTATAGACTCGTTAACTTACAAATTATGCATATATACTTGATAGATTGGAAAGGTTCGGAGGCATTGAGGAAAGGAGAAGTAGCGTGCTTGACTTCGGTTCTTCGGTGGAGGTAGGTTATGGTTTATTCTATTTGATAGATAGACTCTTAATAGTGTTTGATATGCATTGAATGATATTGTGAAGTTCTCTATGTACTTGCTTGTGTGATTGTGTAGCTTGGTTGTGTAGTTTGTGATTGGTCTGAAATCCTGAGACCGTGGAATTTATAATCTTGAACCCTCTCTATCGAAGTGATGCCTTGAATAAAGAAGGCTTGATGAAATATTTTTAATGAATTGAAAAGTGGTGATAATAAATGATATTATTGGATCGCAAGACACGTTTCGACACGGTATAATTGGATCGGAGTGTCACGTTTCGACACGTTATTATTGGATCGGAGTGTCACGTTCTGACACGGTATAATTGGATCGGAGTGTCACGTTCCGACACGATATTATTAGATTGGAGTGTCACGTTTTGACACGATATAATTGGATCGGAGCGTCATGTTCCGACACAGTAACATTAAAGGAAAAAGATATTGAATTAACTTAATGTACTCAATCTCAAAGAACTCAATTCCCAAATTAGTTTGGTTTGGAGGCATTAGTCCTCATGTGTGATCTTGATATTGTTGACTAATTACGTACTTACTTTACTGTTGTTGACACTGGTTCATGTGTTTGTTGTTTGTCACCTGCTAAGTGTCATAGTTGATTTTAAACTATTATTCATTACATATTAGTTTCTATTTTAGGTTGGCCGATGATATCTACTCAGTACATGTTGCCCTATACTGAGCCCTACTTGTGTTTTTTCTTTGTTTTCTTTTTGTGGAGTGCAGCTAGTGTATCAGTGACTTTGACTCGCCCTCATCTCTAGCCAATCTCCAGCACATCAGGTTCCAAGGTGAGCTATTCATTCTAGCTCGTGTTGGATTCTCTTGGTCATGGCATGATGTCCTTAGTTTTCGACATAAACTATTTTATTCATTTATTTTGGTGTCTTTAATATTCTGACTTAGTATTTGAAAACTAGATGTCCTTGATGTGATGACTTTCAGATTTTGGGGATAATAAGTGTTAGACTTTAGTGGTTTATTTGATTGGTTACTTCAATAAGTTTTGATCTTCCGTATTATTGTTGTTGTTATTCGTAGTTGAATTATTGATACATGTTGGGGTTCGGATTTCTTGGTTCTCCCACTTAGGAGGTTAAGTGTGGGTGCCATTCACGGCTCATTTTGGGCCGTGACAAGAAGTTTTTGTTTTTACAAAGTTTTGAATTGGTGGTGCCGTGGTGGTAATTAGATAGGGTGCAAAAATTTTACCACTATCATCATCATGACCGTAGACATTGAAATTATGTGGTACTCTACAAGAAATTTCGTGGAACTCTATGTTGAAAATTGGCAACCAATTATTTAATACAAGATTTTTTTTGACATTTTTCATTCCTATAAATTGAGAACTTCTGTTCATTTTTAAAAAAAAACACACCAAAAATTAGAGAGAGCAACAGAGAGTTATCTACAAACTATTTTTTGTAGAGTTGTCAATATGGGCTAGCCCATCCCATTCGGACCAATTCATACAGGCTTTAAAATTTGACGGATTAGGCCAAGCTGACCCATTTTTTTGTGGGCCAAAAAACAGTCGGCCCAACCCACAAGTAAATGGGTTGCGGGCTGCGGGCTGTGTGGTAGATCTTCTCCTTTGCTCTTTTTATTCTAAATTTGATAGTGTGATGTGTGCTATTGAGGAGTCTAAGAATTTAGACTCTACGACGATAGAACAATTGGAAGGTTCTTTATAATTCCACAAAGAAAATATGAAAAGGACAAGAAGAGCTACTGAAGCAATTTTTTAAAACTCAAGCATCCATCAAAGATTTTGAAGGTGAAAAACGTTATAGAGAAAATCGATTAGGCGGGGCTGTGTGGTCCATACCTATTAATGAGGAAGAAAATGCACCATCTTTTGACGAAAGCAAATCTACTCTGTTGAAAATTAGCGACCAACTAATTATTATTACAGAGAAAAATTGACATTTTAATTTTCATTTCTATAAATTGAGAGCTTCTATTCATTCATAAAAAATATTTCCACCAAAAATCAAAGAGAGCAATAAAGAGTAATCTATAGATTATTTTTTATAGTCTATAAGAAAATAGTGCGAGAATAATATTATGATGAGTTGTGTGACGTAAAAGAATGTTGTTTAGTTAGAAAGTGTGGTTAGTCTCTTAACACCATCAAGCTGTAAGCAGTGGTATTTATTACTTTGTTTGGATATTATATTTTTATTTGATTAGAGTATTTGATGTTGTTGTTATTCTCTTATTATTGCTATTTAACATGAATTTTATTTTTGGGTGAAATTTTTATTTTTCCAACCGTGATTATTTAGGGTGACATGAAATTTGGTCACTCCCATTATCAAGAGCAAAAATGTTAGTTGTGAATATTTAGGGGCGTTATGACTTGAAAAATTATTGTATTTGGTTCCATTTGTTAATTGAACCTTCTTACTTATTATTTTGTCAAATAAATACTTAAACTCGATAAAGAACAATATTTTAAACTCCTTTCTCACTTGATCATTGGGTATATAATACAACCAACTACACATGGTATTCCAACGTTATTTTTTATATATCATATATTTTTTTATGACACATCAGAAATTACATATTAAAAAGATAAATAATATACAAAGAAAAAAAGTATGATTTTTCTCTCTCATTGTCCGCTCTTTTCAGTTTTCACCATTTCCCACTTCATTCCTACTCACGCCCTTTTCAATTTCTTCACACCCAAAAACTTCCTCAAACACAAAATTCATTAGTCACTATATTTTTGTGAGGATATATCAGCAGGCAAAATTATTCATTTAAGTATTGCAATATGAGTTCTATTAATTTTGAATCGATAAAATCAAATATCAAGGAATTTCCAATAAACTCCTAATAAAATATATTTGTATTATATATCAAAATAAATAGTCTAATTTATTTTTGGAATAATTTTTTTAATAGAGTAAAATATAATTTAATATACGAAAAAGATATAATGAATAACTTAGTCCAATAGCTCTAGTAATTATTTTTATAGTAATAGTTACCAAATTTAAATTCAAAATATAATTAATAAAATTTATTTAATAAAATAAATTCCTATTAAAATTGATTTTCCTTATCAAAATAAATAGTATAATCTTTTTTTAATAAATAGGTTTTTATAGAGTAAGATAAATTCCTATTAAANATAATTTAATATACGAAAAAGATATAATGAATAACTTAGTCCAATAGCTCTAGTAATTATTTTTATAGTAATAGTTACCAAATTTAAATTCAAAATATAATTAATAAAATTTATTTAATAATAAATTCCTATTAAAATTGATTTGCCTTATCAAAATAAATAGTATAATCTTTTTTTAATAAATAGGTTTTTATAGAGTAAGATAAAATTTAATTGACGAAAAAAATATGTAACGAATAACTAAGTCAAACAACTTTAGTAATTACATTTTAAAACAATAATTTTGTTAGTGATGTGACATTACACGAGACACTATAAAGGATTTAGATTGTTAATCTATATAAATTTGAAAGAATTTTTCTAACTCATTAATAAGCATGACTTGAAAAAAAGATAAACCTTCTTCTGATCTTTGACTTTTAGATAATAGTTTTGACCAAAAAAATTAAGAAAAAAAAATTAAATTTTTTTTCTACATAAAAAGTAACAAACTTTATGTCCAAAACATGCATAAGTTCTTTCACATGCTCAATACCGATGCAATCAATCATTTCTTATATTACCAATCCATATCTTGACAAAACATATTACCATAAATGTAGACGTATAATGACAAAAAAAAGATTTGAATTGTAAATTCATCTGTGTAACTCAATCCTCTTATATATCAACATTAGCTCATACCTTGAAGATTTTTAGGAATTCATGTATCTTAGCTTATCATTGATCTCCTCTTCAAAGATCTTACCATATCCTTCGCTAAAAATTCAATAGTACTCATTACTGAACTCAAAACCACAAAAGAACTTATCGTCACACTCGAGTTTAACGTAGGTACACTCTTTTCTCAAGTCTTTTTCAATCGTTTTAACTAATATGATGAACATGTGACACTATTACCATAACCAGAGCAAAACAGATGAAATTATGCATCTTTGAACCCAATTTTAATTCCCATTGAAGATACCTTTTAAGTCCTTGCAACCAGAGAAAATATTCTTACTCTCACCTCTTTCCGAAGGCTACACTCATCCCATTAATTTTCTTTCATCTTCATTATGACTCCAGCTCCTTTAAATTCTATTCGAGTCGTGCCCCAACATCTCTCAAAACTTTCCATACAACCACGTTACTCACTAAATAGTAGAAAATCGCAACCATAGATACTCACAAGTCATTATTACCATACAAAATTTATTTAACCAACAATATGTATTCTATAGTAGCATCTCAATCACAATACATCACTAACTTGTATTACCATCATGCTCAGTAAGCCCTTGTCATCACCACGAGTTAACCTTTTCATTGACATGACACCTCAACCCAGTTATATCAATCAGATCCAAAAGACTAACCCAGATTTTATACACACTTTCTAACTAAAATCTTTAATTGCATTAACCCAAGTATACTCACTGTAACATCCCTAAATATTAATCAAGAGTCACATGTTGATTTGCCATAGCTTAATTATTAAAATATGTTTTACTCTCATTTTGGGAACTTGAAATGTTGTGAGAATTGCTTACTTGCTTAACATAAGTTGTGATAGTAATTTAAGGTATTGTATTGGGGTGTTTTCATAACATTCTAATTAAAATTATGTATAACTTTAAAGGGAGGTGAGGGATATACATATATGTATATAGGTATGCTTTTTAGGCAGCCAACTTTTTGTTTGGGCAGCCCCTTTTGGTGACATCTGTAAATGTGATAAGTATCACTTTTGTAACTATATATTTTCACACCTCCTTTAATTAAATTTGTTTCCCTCAAGTCTAAGAACATTAGAACCTTAGCTAAACAAATTGTTCTTCAAAATCACAAGAGAAAAACTTGGCCCTTTTGGCTGGAATTCGAAGACACGCACTACTTTTGGTAAGTGACGAAATATGTTTCGGAGCTGTGTAGTGTTTGGTATTTTATGCATATATCTGTCTCTAAAACTTAGTTTTCAGTGAATAAATATGATTTGAAAAGATAATTCGTAGACCTACAAGTCTTATGTTTATGTAAAACTCTAATTTAGCTTTTATGAATTCGAAATATGAGACGCAACATAGGACAAGTTTTGTCCAGATTTTGGAATTTCAAATCCTGTATGAACCCTTGTTAGTGTTTTGAATATATCTTGTTGTACAGAATATATTTTGCGGTGATTCTTGTTTGTTTGCAACCTTAAGAGATGTAGCTACATCTTTCATGAAGGTTATAAAGTCGTGTTTTGCCGTTTTCCTTTTCAAATCTAAGTTGCGACATGGGTACTAGGCTGGCCAGAATCACTATTTTGGGAGCATAGTCATATTTGTACAGGCTAAGCTTCCTTGTGATGATAATCTTGTTTTACTTCAACATTATTGAGCTGCTAGGAATTAAAGAAGCTATTTAATTGTATTTTTAAGGTTGTATATATTCGTGAACAAGTTGACGACCTTGAAACATTGGTTGGTCTACGGTCTGAACTCGCGAAGTTGTGTTGAACTATTTCTTTGCTAAAGCACTGAGGTTTGTGTATAAACTTTTACTTGTACTCTGTTTACTTTTTGGTATATCTAAAAGTTATCTTGGTACCGTGATTACCTCTTGGCACTTTGCATTGTCGTGTTGGTATCCTTTAAGACGTTAAAGACACTCGTGTAACTCGCCCACTTGTACGGACTGTTTGATCACTTGACACTCTTGTTGGGATCTTGTCCTTCATGTGGCTGTGACTTTGTCACTATTGGCATGCCTCTTGATTCGGATCATTTGTCATCTTGACTCTAGATTTTTAGTTCGTCTTAAGAATGGATATTGTCCACTTTAAGTACGAACTAGAAAGCCATTTTTAATATGGTTCTTGGTTCTCTTGATTATTGGGCTTTGACCCTTCTTGATACAGGGCGTCGGCCCTTCTTGATACTTGCTTGTGCTTGGTGTGAAGACATGATGTACATATTGGGAGAGCCTTGTTATTGAATTTCTTGGAGAATGGTTCTATGAGCGTTCTTGACATTTTGATCTTTAAATATCGAATTTGATACTCTTGATATATTGTTTACTTGATTTATTTATTATGTTTGATTATATATGTTGCCCATGACTTGAGAAAGGTAGCTTGGTGAATCTGAGGGCTCCGAACCTATAGTTTTTGCACCACTAAGCTATATGCTTAGCGATAGTTGTTTCTATCGTAAGGATTGATCGAGAGGAGGCGTGAAGTGGGCAATTGGAGATGGAGATTTTGAGAGCTTTAAGAAAGATCAAATTTGCATATAGGCATCTATATTTTGTATAAACCTTGGGACTTGTACGTGATCTATGTGTTGTCTATTAAATGAAATTTTGAAGACTAATTTGACCATGTTACCATGGATTGTAATATATGTATGGCCTTATGTTTTGTTCTTTTGGGGTGTGTAAGCCCAAGTCTTGTAATATACTAAATTTACTATTTGTTTAGATTATTTGTGTGAAGCATGAACCGGCTGATTTTGGGTACTCGGAAGTGGGTAATATTCTTGTTATTTCATCCTTAAGAGTGAGGATAATATATGCATGAAAAGCTCGTCGGTTGTTTGCTTAAATTATTTTTGGGAGGGTTTTTCCATCATAAGTTGCAATTTCGCGTCATATCAATTTTGACATCACATAAATGTTTAAATGGGCAAGATGCACATCCTTAACTGTATTTTTTTTAAACCTAATCCCTCTACTAAATTATAATCAATATGGCCTTAGTTAATCTCATTTAAATGTCGCAAGTACTTAATTAGATTTCTTGTTTAAGTGGTAGTATCCTTTTGAAAGGGTCGCTACAAGTGTTGGTATCAGAGCCTAGGTTTGTGGTTCTAGTACTTTTGCTGTGAATTACTTGTATACTTGTTCACATTCGAAAAAAGTTCTATTTGGATTATTTGTTCACTTACATGGTTTATAATATTTTTATCGCATTAGAGTGCACATGCATCATGTACATGTCCCTAATGCAATGTGATCTTCCCTTTTGAAGGAATTAAGTTATGGCCTCTTCTTCTGACCGACCTATGAAAGCTGCTCGTGAAGGTTCAGGTGCCTCTGTTTCCCAACCTCATGCACTAGAAGAGGTTGGAGAACCTTTCTCGAATCAGTATGTTCCCACACTAGTGGGTCTGAAGTGGGAAACCATCAGGGTGTAAGAGTTGGTTCACATCCTCACATGAGTCGTAGTACCCAAGCCATGAATCCTCCTTTTCAACAAATGACTGAATTCTTCCACCACATGGCTAAAGCGATGAATGATCCCAACGTGATTAACTTTGAGAAAATGAGGAAAATGAGTGGAGTGGAGTTTGAAGGCACCGTGGATCCCACAGGTGCTGAACAATGGCTGGAGGGCATGGAGAGGGTATTTGAGCAATTAGAGTGTTCAGATGTTGCCAAATTTAAGTATGTTATTTCACTATTAGAAAAGGATGCTTACAATTAATGGGTAAGTGTTCCAAATGCCAAGGTAAAACCTCCTGTTCTTACTTGGGATGATTTTCTTAGGGAATTTCGTATGAAGTATGTCCCACTTGCTTATTGTGATACAAAGAGAAAGGAGTTTTTGAATTTAAGGCAACTAGGCATGTCTATTGTTGAGTACCAACAAAGGTTTCTAAGGCTCTCCCGTTATGCTGGAGGTATTATTAAAGATGAAAAAGATAAGTACAGGAAATTTGAAGATGGTTTAAATGGTTCCATTAGAAAGAATGTGGTGATCCTGCAATATGAGAACTTTTGTAAGTTAGTGTCTGCTACTTTTACTTGGGAGCGACTTGATAAAGGAGAAACTAGTAGCAATGAAAACAAATTCCGGAAGCCTAGACCAGATTTTGGGGGTCCATTAAAAAGGGGAAGGTTTGACAACTCTAAGGCTGGCAGTGATAACAAGCCACCACAACAAAAGCAAAACTGATCAGATTTTTCTACAGCTAGCACTCCAAATTATGGCCAAGGCAAGCCTCGTGTTCCCACTTGTCCGCAATGTGGAAAGAATCATTATGGTACTTCCAGGAGAGCTTCTGGTGCATGTTTCAATTGTGGGAGCTTTGATCATAAAGTGAAGGATTGTCCTAATCCTAATAATGCTCCTTCCTTGAAAACTGAAGGCTCAGTTCATAAGCCTTCTATTAATCCTCCTCAAACTAATAGAGGTGCAAGACCTAAAAACACTCAGGCAGCAAGTACGAGTGGAGCTAATCAAGCTAGTGGACAAAGGGCTACTGCACGCACTTAAGCTATGAGGCAAGGGGATGAGCAAGATGGACAAGATGTGGTTGTCGGTAAATTTCACTTATTTGGTTTATGTGTGCTTACACTGTTTGATCCTGATTCTACACATTCCTATATTTGTTCATCAGTTGTTCTTCCTGAAAATGAGAAATATATGAGACTTAATTATGATGTGTTGTTTGAAAGTCGTTTGGGTTATCAGGTTGTGTGTAATCAAATTTATCATGATTGTTCCTTCGTGATTCAAAACCCGATGTTCCCTACTGATTTGATTGAAATGCCCTTCAAGGATTTTGATGTTATTATCGGGATGGATTGGCTTCATAAATATCATGTAGTGGTAGATTGTAGGTCAAAGCATGTGACCTTTAAAGATCCTACTTTTTCACACATCATTGTACAAGGTGAAAGATCATTGACATCTAGCATTATATCTGTGACCTTGGCAATAAAGCTGATGTGTCAAGGACATACCTTGCTTACATAGTTGATACACAATTGAAGAGTCCTTGTATCAAGGACATACCAGTTGTATGTGATTTTCCAAAAGTCTTCCCAGAAAACCTTCCTGGATTGCCCCCGAAAAGAGAGGTTGAAATCTACCCCTATTTCTATCACTCCTTATAGAATGGCTCCGGCAGAATTAAGAAAATTGAAATCTCAATTGCAAGAACTTCTTGAGAAATGTTTTATTCGACCTAGTGTTTCTCCTTGGGGAGCCCCAATTTTGTTCGTAAAGAAGAAAGATGGCACTCGTAGGCTTTGTATTGACTATAGACAATTGAATAGGATGACAATCAAGAATAGATTCCCCTACCCAGGATCGATGATTTGTTTGACCAACTTAAGGGTGCTAAAGTATTCTCAAAGATTGATTTAAGGTCTGGATATCACCAACTGCGTGTTAGAGCAAAAGATATTCCTAAAACTACTTTTAGAACTCAGTAGGGTCATTATGAATTTTGGTGATGCCATTCGGATTGTCAAATACTCCTGCGGTATTCATGGATCTAATGAATCGAGTATTCAAGTCTTATCTTGATCAGTTTGTGGTTGTTTTTATAGATGATATTTTAATATTTTCCAGAAGTAGTGAAGACCATGATAAACACCTCTAGATTATTTTGCAAATTTTGAAGGAGAAGGAACTTTATGCTAAACTTTCCAAGTGTGAATTTTGGCTAGATGAAGTGACGTTTCTGGGACATGTTGTATCAGCCGAAGGCGTGAAGGTGGATCCTAGTAAGATACAAGCAATTGTTGAATGGAGACCTCCCAAGAGGACAACTGAGGTAAGAAGTTTCTTAGGCTTAGCAGGATACTACAGAAGATTTGTGAAAGGCTTTTCCATTATCGCCTCTCCTTTGACTAAGCTCTTGCAGAAGGAAGTAAAGTTTATTTGGGATGACAAATGTCAAGAGAGCTTTGAAACTCTCAAATCCTTGTTGACTCAAACACTTATACTTACTCTACCAATTGAAGGGAAATAATATGTAGTATACAACAGTGCTTCTCACAATGGTCTCGGATGCATTTTGATGCAGGAAGGGAAAGTTATTTCTTATGCCTCTCGAAAATTAAAACCGCATGAACTAAATTATCCTATCCATGATCTTGAACTTGCCGCTGTAGTGTTTTCTTTAAAGATATGGCGACATTATTTGTATGGAGAGAAATGTCATATATTCACTGATCACAAGAGCTTAAAGTACTTGGGTACTCAGAATGAGCTAAACCTTCGACAACGTAGATGGCTTGAACTCATCAAGGATTATGACTGCACAATTTATTATCATCCAAGTAAAGTGTTGCTCCCCAGTATACACGCAAGTGTACGCGGTCATGCAAGTAATATAGATTCTTTAAGAAATGAGTTATCGTTCCCACGAGACTTATGATCAATTTATATTGAACACTTAATTCTACAAATAAAAGTAAAAGTAACATTTTCAAGAGTTGATGATTGATTGTTAACTACTACTAATTATGCAATAAATGAAAGTAACTAATTGTGAACGACTTTAATATAATGATTCAAGCAAGTTAAAAGAAATTTCAGGGCTGCAACATATAATGAATATCATGTATCATATTATTGGCTTAGAACTAACTTCAGTTGTCAAGTTACTAGTTTATAGGGTTGATGATATGACCTGGGTTATACGCCTCTCGTCGCCTACCCCAGTTAGCTATCTAACTACATTGTTGAGCGGGGATAAATAGACTAATTGGCGAGCATTTATATTTCATCCTATTTCGTAACCAAGCAAGGTGTTCGTCTGGGCGTCACTCTTGAACACTAATCACCTCAATTTAATGGGTGAACCGAGCTTTCTATATTCCCTGGTCTATCTAATCTCTCTTCTCCCGATTTTAAGATTAGACAATAGATTTATCTTATGGTGTGCAAGCATAAAATACTAAAACAAGAATATAGAAGTAACTTATATTGACAATCGAAAATTAATTCAACAACCTCAAATAATCAACAATCAATTCGTAGCTACAACTCCAGAACTAGGGCTTTTTGCCACTCATGCTATTAGAAAACAAGAAAATATAATAGTTCATGCAATTTCCGGAAAATAGAAGAGTTAAAGGATTTAAACCTATTACAAACTTGAATTCTTGCTCTTGCACACTAAATCAAAACGTCCAGCCCTATTATGAAGCCCTAAGGATCTATTTAAAATAGTAGGAAAAGTTGGGAACAAATCCTACTCAAATTAGGAATCCTATTTAATGTTTAAAACTTGGAAAAGTCGGCATCAGGGTGAGGTGTCGCGCCTAGCATCGCGCCAAGAAAGCGCTTCAGAACTTCAAGGGTTGGCGCGTCGCACCTAGCAGCGCTCCCTAAACATGCCCCAGTCCGACATCCTCTGGCGCGGCGCGCCTCTCAGCGCGCCCAGCACTGCCTTGGTCGTTTTCTTGCTTATTGTTTCTCCTTCTTTCTTTGCTCCAACTCCAATTTCATCAAGAGTTCCTGAAACATCTAATCATGTGTGTGAGTGCACAATCATCACAAGTTACACCAAAAATTAAACTAATGACTAGAGATCATTCTTCAATCTAACAGATTCATGGGCAATATTGACAACTTAGTCATATAAATATGCCTAAGATCACCACCCCACACTTTAGAATTTTGTTTGTCCTCAAACAATCTCTAGACTATCAACTCTTTTTCACAACCCTTGGACTTATTAACCCATCTTAAAATTAACCAAACATTTTTAATCATAATCTTGTAGTTCACATTGGATGCAACAATTCACAACATTTACACGAAGTACAACACATGCTCAAATAATGACTCTTTTACTATTCTTCAGGGCTAATGCAAACTCATACCACACATCAATTAGATAATCCCACACATGCCATGAATGCCCTCACTTGTTTACGTTTTGTAAAGCCTTTCACTCAAGCAATATCAATGTTGACAAGGCCTATTTTTCAAATAATCAACTCACTCTCACAAAAGAAATTCTTACTTTCCTAAACATACCATAGGCTTGCCCATAATGTATTCTTACTTTCACATTATATTTCTCAAGGAATCAAGAGGACTTTCATTTGGTTGTAATGCCGGCTTAAGGTAAGGGAAGGAATATTTTGGAATCATTTTGGTGACTACACCTCCCTAATGCACATGTTATTACTTAGCCAACAATCTCCTTCATGACTTTTCTTTCATCCTAGTACACACTTCATGACTATGTACCCCCTTGGTTGCTCCACATTTGCCCTTTATTTCTTTTTCATCTTTTTTTTCTTTTTTCATGCCTTTACACTAGCCAACCAAACTCTAGATTTTAACATCCGAGTAAGGTACACATTATCCTCGTTAGGATCAGGGCCAACGTTTCGAGTATAGTTCTAAATTAGCCATCCTCAATTTTAGTTGAGGTACACATTGTCACTTAGGACCAGGGCTAAAAGTAGAATTTTCTTTTCCACACAATGTAGCATTTCACCCTTAGCTATATCAACCAACAATTTTCAACTCTTATTCTTTAACATAGTGCATTAAGGATTTTCATAGGATCAAAAGGCTTGGTATCAACAAACGGGTTTCGGCTTATCATGTGGTTTATCAATAAACAAGGCTAAAGGCCCAATGGGGCTTCACTAGGGATGATTTCAATGGTAGGCATACAAAGTAGAGTTAAGAATTGGCTATTTCAAAGAAGCACCTCAATCACATTCCCTAAGTCATACAAGCTACTAATTCAACACACAAGGCAAGTTCTAGATATTAAGTTAAGCAAGAACCAATCAACACTCACCACACATGGCATCATGATACATATAAATATATATCAACTGACATGCTCATTCAACTTGCATTACGGTATCACTACACAATTAAGCCAATTTTCATATTATTTTGAGTCAACACTTAAGAGCACACGCTAGTTACAAGGTCAACAATCTATTGCAATTTTTCAAATATGATTACCCATGATGTTTGGCTAACTTATTCGGATATAGCTTCAAAAGACAAAGGTTGGTTTCTCAATCCTACTCTTCTATGTGACTAATTTTCCCTTAAGACGATCGTCATTCATCCATCATCGGGAACTGTCACTCCTATGACGACTCTAAGACTCAATAAAGCAATAAGCTAGTCCTAGTCGGTTCAAAGGGACAATCCTCAGTAAAAGTACCAAAAACAAACGCTGAGGAACCTAAAATAATTTTTTTTTAAAAAATTAACTAAAAACTACACTAGACTCGATAAAGCAGTAAACATATATATACAACAGAGACATATTACCTCACCCCACACTTTAAAAATAAGCATTGTCCTCAGTGCACAATTAAAGCAAAGTATAGAGTTAGGAATACTCCATCGGGCCTCTAGGCCTCGTCGTCACCGCCATCGAACACCATCAAGGCATTCGTCTCCTCATTCACAGCGTCATCCTCCTCCTCATCATCCATAGCCTCGTCAGTAGTAGCCTCATCATCATCCAAAGACTCCAAAAATGTGGGACCAGACCTGCATAGAAAGGCTGCACTTTCGATCAACGGATAACGATCCGCCAAGGTTTCCATCTCTTCAAAAGTAACCGAACGCCCCCTATCCACAACTGCAGCTCTGCTATATCGAACATTCTTGCCATGATGCTGTCATCACGGCTTGCCTCTCTTGAGCAGACAAGACAGGTCCATGGGACGTGTCGAGTGCCTTTGTTCGGGTCACATCAACTAACTTACCCGTCAGATTCGGGTGATAAGAAACAGTCATGTCTATCGTTTCCTCTTCAATACCGTCCCACCTCAGAAAACGGGTGATCAATCCTCCGTAACAGAACCTCCACCTCATATTATTCCTAAATTTCATCATACTCTGCCTCAGGTTAGCCCCCACATTAATAGGCATGCCCTTCATCAGCATATATACTAATACCACCATATCTTTTGTCACCTCAGTCAGATGTTTGGCAGGAAGCAACACACTACACATTATCTTTAGCCACATCTTAGCCACCTGATTAAAGCTAGCAAAATAGAGGGTATTATGCCTCCCAGTGTCCTTACTTCGCTCCCACGTAGCATTTGAATCAACCCCACATAAGGTATGTCAAATATCCCTATAAGGAGGTTTATCCTTCAAGTCATTAAACACTTCAGGGTCACAATTCGGGGTTCCTAACAACTCATTCAGAATTCACGTAGAAAACTTGACATCTTTTCCCCTAACAGGTACAGTTTTATATTTTGTTTCAGTTAGCGAATTAGCATAAAATTCTCTCACTAATGTCAAATTGCAATCCCCCAGATTTTCAAAGATAAACCTTAAACCCTACTCATTAACAGTCCGATATATATCAGGAAATTGCGGCTGTAACCGTACCTTATTCACAAATTCGTCGCCCATATACTTCACCTCTCTTTGGCATTTGAACCATTCCCAACCATACCTTTCCACAACCTTTTTACCAAATTTTTGCACCGATTCCTGGCCACTAGAGGACCCGGAAGCTTCACCTTTGCAACTCCGCTTAGACCCTGCCACATTCTTGGCTTTTGGTGTCATTGTAACCTCTGAAGAAAAGAAAAGGAAAAAAATTAGAAAATTTTGGGGGGGTCGGGTTGGTCAGTGGAGAGAGGGAAGAAGAGAGAAAAGAGAATTTTTTTTGGGGAATAATAGTTTAGAAGTGAAAGAGAAGTGGGGAAGTAAGGAAAAAGAAAGGTTTAGTTGTGAGTTTAATGGAGGAAAGATAATAGTTGGTTTTGTTTAATAGAAGTTTGTTAATGGGGGAAATTGGGAATTTGAAGAGGGAGGATGAGAAGAGTTGGAGAGAATTTGGAGGGTTGGGTCGGGTGAGAATGAGAGAATGAGGAGAAGAGTGAAAGATTTTAGGGATTGACGGGATGGGTCGGGGTAAATTCGGGTCGAAACCCAAAAAATTAAGAAAACTGGGCGTTAGGGCGATGGGTGGGGCGACGCGCCTCTCAGCGCGGCTGAGAAGTGCCCTAGTCTATTGGCCCTTGGGGTGGCGCGCCTCTCAGCGTGCCTGAGACTCTCCTCTGACGTACGAGGCCTGGCCAGGTGCGCCAACCAGTATGCCTAGCTCAATTTTTTTTGTTTGTTTGTCACTATTACAAGCTAAGTTACAAATAATGAAAAATCTTATTTAACTAACACTAAGAACTAAAAGAACTTCCTAGATTCTACGAATTTAAACTATGCTAAAAATCAAAATTTCAAACACGAACTCCCTATCTATTACATATTGTTCATGGGTTACCTCCCATTTAGCGCTTGATTTAACGTCACGGCACGACGCAGCTTGGATCATTCATCATTTAGCTCAAGAACTTCCTGATCACGATCCGAATCCTCACCGAAATAGTGTTTCACCCTTTGCCCATTTACTAAGAACGTAAGGCCAGCATTACCTTTAAGTTCAACAACCCCATGTTGTGTCATTCTAACCACTTCTAAAGGACCACTCCACTTCGACCTTAGTTTTTCGGGGAATAACTTTAGTCTAGAGTTAAAGAGTAGTACTTTATCTCCCGGCTTGAAGGTACGAGCTACTATGTACTTGTCATGCCACATCTTTGTCTTTTCTTTGTATAGCTTGGCATTCTCATACGCGTGGAGCCTAAACTCCTCAAGTTCTGATTCACTCTCTTTTTACCAGCTAGCTTGGGGTCTAAGTTCAGCTTCTTGATTGCCCAATATGCTTGATGTTCTAATTCCGCCGGAAGGTGACATGATTTCCCAAATACTATGTGATATGGAGAAGTCCCTATAGGTGTCTTATATGCGGTCCTATATGCCCATAACACATCATCTAATTTCTCAGACCAATCTTTCTTTTGCNGTACTTGTCATGCCACATCTTTGTCTTTTCTTTGTATAGCTTGGCATTCTCATACGCGTGGAGCCTAAACTCCTCAAGTTCTGATTCACTCTCTTTTTACCAGCTAGCTTGGGGTCTAAGTTCAGCTTCTTGATTGCCTAATATGCTTGATGTTCTAATTCCGCCGGAAAGTGACATGATTTCCCAAATACTATGTGATATGGAGAATTCCCTATAGGTGTCTTATATGCGGTCTTATATGCCCATAACACATCATCTAATTTCTCAGACCAATCTTTCCTTTGCGCATTCACCGTTTTCTACAAAATTTGTTTCACCTCTCTATTTGAAACCTCCACTTGGCCACTCGTTTGAGGATGGTAAGTTATAGAAACCTTATGAAGAATACCATACTTAGCAAGAAGATTCTTAACAAGATGGTTAATGAAATTCTTACCTCCATCACTTATAATTGCCCTTGGAGAGCCAAAGAGAGTGAAAATGTTGTTCTTTATGAACTTATCACCACCCTTGAATCATTGGAAGAAAGAGAGACCGCCTCAACCCATTTACTAACATAATCCACAGCCACAAGAATGTATTGGTTTCCACTAGATGGTGGGAATGGACCCATAAAGTCAATACCCCACACATCAAAGATTTCTACCTCCAAAATGTTACTTAGCGGCATCTCATGTCTTCTTGAAATAGTACCCAACCATTGGCATTTATCACAACCCTTCACAAAAGCAATAGAATCTTTAAATAACAATGGCCAAAAGAAACCAGATTGTAGTACCTTATGAGTTGTGCGCTCTCCTCCATGGTGACCTCCATATGGTCTAGCATGACAACTTTCGAGCACTTTGTGAATCTCAGATTTTGGAATGCACCTTCTCACTACCCGGTCTATATCTTGCTTGAACAAGAATGGTTCATCCCAAATATAGAACTTGGCATCATGATTGAGCTTTTTCTTTTGTTGGGTGGTTGCACCCGGAGGATAATCACCAATTACTATCAAATTCACAATCTCTGCATACCATGACACTTGAGAGATATCTAATGCCATCAATTGTTCATCCAAAAACTCTTCCCGAATTTGCCATCAATTCTTCATTTACATAAGAAAAATCCTCCAACCTAGATAAGTGATATGCTATTTGATTTTCAGTACCTTTCCTGTCTTTGATCTCAAGGTCAAATTTTTGGAGAAACAATATCCATCGAATCAGCCTTGGTTTTGCATCCTTTTTGTTGAATAGGTACCTAATAGCTGCATGGTCAGTAAAAACAATCACCTTAGTACCTACAAAGTAAGATCTGAACTTGTCGAGGTGAACACTAGAGCCAGCATCTCCTTTTCAATCACTGTATAATTAGCTTGTGTAGAGTCAAGGGTCTTGCTTACATAAAAGATCGAGTGGAACACTTTATTCTTTCTTTGTTCCAACACTGCACACACTGCTACGTCGCTTGCATCACACATGAGTTCAAATGGTAATCCCCAATCAAGAGCAATTAAGATGGGAGCCTCAATTAAGTTACTCTTCAACATCTCAAAAGCTTTCAAACACATCTCATCAAAGTTGAACTGCGCCTCCTTCTCCAAAAGACTGCACATAGGTCTGGCAATCTTGGAAAAATCCTTGATGAATTGCCTGTAAAAATCTGCATGACCAAGGAAACTATGCAACCCTTTTACAGAAATGAGAGGGGGCAATTTCTCAATAATTTCTACCTTAGCATTATCAACCTCCAAACTAGATTTAGACACCTTGTGTCCCAACACTGTCCCCCCTCTTACCAAAAAATGACACTTTTCCCAGTTTAGAACTAAGTTAGTGTCTTCACATCTAGCAAGTACTTTATCAAGATTTCGGAGACATACCTCAAAAGACTTTCCAAAGACGGAAGCATCATCCATGAACACCTCAACAAAGTCTTCCACCATATCATGAAAAATGGCCATCATACACCTTTGAAACGTCGCCGGTGCATTGCAAAGTCCGAATGGCATGCGCTTGAAAGAATATGTGCCATAAGGACAAGTGAACGTGGTATTTTCCTGATCCTCGGGTGCAATCAAGATCTAGTTGTAACCGGAATATCCATCTAAGAAACAATAGTACTCCTACCATGCTAATCGGTCAAGCATTTGATCAATGAAGGGAACGGGGTAGTGATCTTTCCGGGTAGCATCATTTAGTTTCCGATAATCCATGCAAATTCTCCAACCGGTCACTATTCTAGAAGGAATCAACTCATTCTTTTCATTCCTTACCACTGTTATACCTCCCTTCTTGGAAACACATTGTACCGGACTTACCTACTTACTATCAGAGATGGGGGTACACAAATTCCAATATCTAGCCACTTTATGACTTCCTTTCTTACCATTTATTTCATCACAGGATTCAGTCGACGTTGATGTTGTGCTTTGGGTTTGTGATCCTCCTCCATGTAAATTTGTGCATGCATAACGCCGGACTAATCCCATGAATATCAACCATCTTCCATCCAATTGCTTTCCCCCTCCGCTTTAAGATCCTCAATGCCGCATTAACTTGTAAATCAGATAATTCTACAGAAAGTATAACAAACAAAGTTTCATTAGTACCCAAATAAGCATACCTTAGGTGATCAGGTACAGTTTTTAGTTCCAACTTAGGGGCTTCTTCTATTGATGGCTTTGGTGGGGTACCCCAACTCGCGATCTAGTGACTCCACTTGCGTCCTACGAGTGTCTACTAGTGCTAGATTTAAGCATGATTCAATATCTTGAGCTTCAGTGTCTCCCTCTATCTCATGACCCACTAACACTCTTTCTAAAGGATCTTTGGCCACAACTACTTGTGATTCTACTATGCGATAAACCACAATAATAGCAGGCAACTCTTCATAAATGGAAGTCAATTTTAAAGCGCGGTAAACATCAAATACCTCAACCTTATCATGTGCCATCATAGTTAGTTGACCAGCTGCTACATCAATTAATGCCCTACCCGTGGACAAAAAAATTCATCTCAGAATGAATGGAACTTCATAATCGCGTTCAAAGTCTACGACCACAAAATCTACCAGAAAAATCAATAAACCTACTTGCACTAACATATCTTCTACCACCCATTCTAGCCTAGCAATAGATCTAACCGCAAGTTAGAGAATAATAGTGGTTCGTTTTGGACAACCCAACCCAAGCTTTTGATACAAAGATAAGGGCATCAAATTTATACTTGCCCTCATATCGCACAACCCCCGAGTATGAACATTTTTCTCAATTGTAATTTGCACAGTAAAACTACCCGGATCTTTTAAATTTTTAGGCAGTCTGTTTTGGATCCTTGAGCTGCACTCCTTAGTAAGTGCTATAATTTCATATTTCGTTAGCCTCTTCTTGCTAGCCACAATGTCCTTCACGTATTTAGCATACTTCGGGATACCCTGCAAAATGTCAACCAAAGGTAGATTAATGTGAACTTGTTTAAGGAGAGAGAGAAACTTACTGAAGCATTCGTCTTCATTCTGCTTTTTTAGCCTTTGTGGAAATGGAGGTGGTAATTTCTTTTAAGGAACGAGTACCTTAACATTGGAGCTTGTTACTACCTTTTCCATCTTCTTTTCTTTGTTACTTACCTCAGTGTCTCTCTTCTTTGGAGCTAGTTCCTCTCATGCAATTGTTTAGGGTTGCGCTCAGTATCATCAGGCAGCCCACCTTGGGGACGTAAGTTCAAAGAATTAGCCACTTGCGCAACTTGTTTCTCTAAACTCATTTGGGACATCTGGATGTTTCTAATGTTCTCGTCCTGCTTATTTACTCTAGCATTTAATTTGGTCCCTATTTTAGTCAGGAGCTTTTGGAGTAGCTATTCATTGGTCATCCCCCATTTTGGTGCACTAGGAATTATGCCTTGGTTAGGATTTTGGTATTGTTGCCCAACCCCTTGAGCACGATATTGGTTAACCCATTGCACCTAATTTTGGTTTTGGTTCCCACCCCATGAGAAATTAGGATGATTCTTCCAACTAGAGTTGTAACTATTGCCATAATTTTGTTGACCTCCACCCCTTTGCGCAATACCCACATAATTCATGGAATCCGGGTTTGCCTCACATTGCTCAGTTTCATGAGTTCCACTACCACATAACTCACACCAATTGGCTGCATGTTGTACAACATTTACTGGTGCCTGATTTAGAGCTAATTGTTTAAAATGTAAGGTTATATTGTGTTGCATTGCATTTAACTTGGCATTTAAGGCAGTAGCTTGGTCTACATCCAAGATCCCTGCAGCTTTTTGGGTTGTGGTTCTAGACATTTCCCCATCATACCCTTGCTTGCATTCAGAAAGTTTATCAAGTAAGTCGAAGAACTCTTCACTTGTTATGGATAGGGCTTGTCCACCTACTGAGCTATTAAGAAGAGCACGAGCATTATAATTTAAACCCTCAAAGAAAGTGAGAGCAAGTACCTCATTAGTTTGCATGTGGTGTGGGCAACCATTCAACATTCATTTTAAACGTGCCCATGCTTGGTACATTATTCCCCTTGCTGTTGACCAAAGTTTATTATCTCACCCCTCAACTTGGCGGTTTTCTTGGATGGGAAGAATCGACTCAAAAGCTTCTTTGCTAAAAAATCCCAAGTAGTGATGGAGTTTGGAGGTTCAGAGTCTAACCAACGCCTTGCGGCTCCTAACAATGAGTATGGGAACAATGTTAGTCTCACATAGTCTGATGAGACTCCAATTGGGATGTATGTATCTGTAATATTTATGAAGTTCCTAAGATGGATTTGAGGATCCTCATGGGGAAGACCAGTGAATTGCCCATTAGAATGAAGGATTTGTACCATGCTCTGCTTTAGCTCAAATCTACCCCTCGGTGGAGGTTTTCTAATACTAGATGGTAAATTCGCTGTGAGTGGGACTATCATATCACGTACAGGCCTTCCAGGTATAATAGGTGGAACCCCTTGGTTAATC
This sequence comes from Solanum stenotomum, assembly GCF_019186545.1. Taxonomy (NCBI): domain Eukaryota; kingdom Viridiplantae; phylum Streptophyta; class Magnoliopsida; order Solanales; family Solanaceae; genus Solanum; species Solanum stenotomum. The sequence continues at coordinate 8,013,886 of NC_064290.1, read as the reverse complement.
GAATTTCCTTAGTTATTCGGGTTCCATTGGTTATTCATATTTTTCGGGTTATTCAAGTTGTTTTGATTATCATCATCAATGTTTTCTAGAAGACCTATCCCCAATTCTCCATGTCGTCCTTGATTTGCCATTTTCCTGCGCTGGCATAATACTCTCTCGGGTTCATTGTAAGGGTCAACAAGTTCTCATTTCCGAGCCAGATCTGAAAATCAAGTGCTAGTAATAAACAAGCTAAGATCAAGTAATTAATATCTAAATAATTTAATTGTAGACTTAAAAATATTGAATATAGATCAATTTCTAAGTCCGCGACAGCGGCGCCAAAAACTTATTGCTCCATAATATACACGCAATAGTACGCGGTCGTGCAAGTAATATAGATTCTTTAAGAAACGAGTTATCGTTCCCACGAGACTTATGATCACTTTATATTTAACACTTAATTCTACAAATAAAAGTAAAAGTAACATTTTCAAGAGTTGATGATTGATTGTTAACTACTACTAATTATGCAATAAATGAAAGTAACTAATTGTGAACGACTTTAATATGATGATTCAAGCAAGTTAAAAGAAATTCCAGGGCTGCAGCATATAATGAATATCATGTATCACATTATTGGCTTAGAATTAACTTCAGTTGTCAATTTACTGGTTTATAGGGTTGATGATATGATCTGGTTATACGCCTCTCGTCGCCTACCCCAGCTAGCTATCTAACTGCATCGTTGAGCGGGGATAAATAAACTAACTAGCGAGAATTTATATTTAATCTTATTTCGTAACCAAGCAAGGTGTTCGTCTGGGCGTCATAACTGAACACTAATCACCTCAATTTAATGGGAGACCGAGCTCTTTATATTCTCTGGTCTATCTAATCTCTCCTCTCCCGATTTTAAGATTAGACAATAGATTTATCTTATGGTGTGCAAGCATAAAATACTAAAACAAGAATATAGAAGTAACTTGTATTGACAACCAAAAATTGACTCAACAACCTCAAATAATCAATAATTAATTCGTAGCTACAGCCCCAGAACTAGGGCTTTTAGCCACTCATGCTATTAGAAAACAAGAAAATACAATAGTTCATGCAATTTCTGGAAAATAGAAGAGTTAAAGGATGAAAACCTATTACAACTTGAATTCTTGCTCTTGCATACTAAATCAAAACGTCCACCCCTATTATGGAGCCCTAAGGATCTATTTATAATAGTAGGAAAAGTTGCGAACAAATCCTACTCAAATTAGGAATCCTATTTAATGTTTAAAACTTGGAAAAGTCGGCATCAGGGTGAGGCGTCGATCCTAACATCGCACCCCAAACATGCCCCAGTCCGGCATCCTCTGGCACGGTGCGCCTCTCAGCTCGCCTAGCACTGCTGATTTTTGCCTTGGTCATTTTCTTGCTCATTTTTTCTACTTCTTTCGTTGCTCCAACTCCAATTTCATCGATGGTTCCTGAAACATCTAATCATGTGTGTGAGTGCACAATTATCACAAGTTACACAAAAAATTAAGCTAATGACTAGAGATCATTCTTCAATCTAATAGATTCATGGGCAATATTGACAACTTAGGCATATATATGCCTAAGATGATAAAGCCAATGTGGTTGCAGATGCCTTAAGTCGAAAATCCTTTGCAAGTATTTCTTTGCGTCATTTACCCTTGCTCCTTGAGTTAAGAACGATGAATGTTTGTTTCACACTTGATTCAAATGGTTCAGTTATTGCTAATTTGCAAGTAAAGCCAATATTATTTGAACAGGTGTAAGAAGCACAAAAGATAGATGAGACAGTTGTAAAATTGACTAAAGAAGTTCAAAATGGGGAAACGCTTGATTTTACATTAACAGAGGATGGTGTCTTATTTTATCAGAACAGGTTATGCATCCCTAATGATGACAACTTGGGGAGAAAATTATTGAATGAAGCACATACTTCACCATATGCAATGCATCCTGGAGGTACAAAGATGTACTAGACCATCAAAGAACATTATTGGTGGAATGGTATAAAGAGAGACATTGCGGAGTTCTTTTCCAAATGTTTAGTTTGTCAACAAGTAAAGGCAGAACATCAAGTCCTAGTTGGTTTACTACAACCCTTGTCGATGCGGGAATGGAAATGTGAGAGAATAACTATGGACTTTTTTTTTTGGATTTCCTCACACCCAAAGAGATCATGATGCAATATGGGTAATTGTGGACAGGCTAACCAAGAGTGCTCACTTCTTAGCAATCAGGATGGATTAGTCACTTGAGCATTTAGCCGAATTGTACATTAATGAGATTGTAAGACTACATCGGATCCCTATGTCTATTGTATCTTACCGAGACCCAAGGTTTACATCCAGATTTTAGGGTAGCTTGCAGGAAGCTTTAGGTACTAAGTTGAAATTTAGCACTTCGTTCCATCTTCAAACAGACGGCCAGTCGGAAAGAATGATACAAATTTTGGAGGATATGCTTCGAGCTTGTATTAAGAAGTTTGAGGGTCGGGACAAACACTTGGCGTTGATAGAATTTGCTTATAATAATAGCTGCCAATCAAGTATTGGAATGCCTCCCTATGAAGCCCTATACGGAAGGAAATGCTGGACCCCTCTTTGTTGGAGCGAAGTTGGTGAAAGAAAGCTTGTTGGTCCTGAAATTGTGCAACAAACAGAGGATAAGGTAAAAATTATCAAGGATCGTCTAAAGATTTCTTCGTATCGACAAAAGGCGTACGCTGATCTTAAAAGGCGTGACATTGAATATCAAGTGGGAGAAAAAGTATTTTTAAAGGTGTCTCCATGGAAAAAGATTATAAGATTTGGCCAAAAAGGAAAACTTAGTCCTCGATTTATTTTACTTTATGAGATACTTCAAAGGGTTGGACCATTGCATATAAATTAGCTTTGCCACCGGAGTTGGAGAAGATCCACAATGTCTTTCATGTTTCTATGCTCAGAAAATATCGTTCTGATCCATCACATGTTCTTCCAGTTGAATCTATTGAAGTTAATCCTGACTTGACGTATAATGGAGAACTTATCCGAATTGAAGCTAGAGAAGTAAAGCAACTTAGAAACAAGAGAATCCCCTTAGTAAAGGTAATTTGAGGAACCATTTTGGAAAAGAAGATACCTGGGAAAGAGAAGAAGACATGAGGACGTAGTATCCACACTTGTTCCGGGACTAGTGTTAGGTAATTTTGAGATGAAATTTATTTAAGGGAGAGAGAGTTGTAACATCCCTAAATATTAATCAAGAGTCACATGTTGATTTACCATTGTTTAATTATTACAATATGTTTTACTTTCATTTTGGAAACTTGAAATGTTGTGAGAATTGCTTACTTGCTTAACATAAGTTGTGATAGTAATTTAAGGTATTGTATTGGAGTGTTTTCGTAATATTCTAATTATAATTATGTATAAATTTAAAGGGAGGTGAGGGATATACATATAGGTATATATGGATGCTTTTTGGGCAGCCAACGTTTTGTTTGGGCAGCCCCTTTTGGTGACATCTGTAAATGTGATAAGTATCACTTTTGTAACTATATATTTTCACACCTCCTTTAATTAAATTCGTTTTCCTCAAGTCTAAGAACATTAGAACCTTAGCTAAACAGATTGTTCTTCAAANCATTATTAGAAAAGAATGTGTTAAAAAAAATATTTATTTGAAAAATGAGCATTTTTTACCCATTAAATAACAATAAGGGCAATTTTGGACCAAAATATTAACGGTAAGGGCATTTTTGGACCAAACTTCAAACGGATGGCATTTTTGTTCCTTTCATATAGTTTAAGGGCATTTTTGAACCAAAGTATTAACGCTAAGGGCATTTTTGAGCCAAACTATAAACGGAGGGCATTTTTGTTCCTTTCACATAGTTTAAGGGCATTTTTGACCCTTTTCCCTTATAATTATGTATAACTTTAAAGGGAGGTGAGAGATATACATATAGGTATATATGGATGCTTTTTGGGCAGCCAACTTTCTGTTTGGGCAGCCCCTTTTGGTGACATCTGTAAATGTGATAAGTATCACTTTTGTAACTATATATTTTCACACCTCCTTTAATTAAATTTGTTTTCCTCAAGTCTAAGAACATTAGAACCTTAGCTAAACAGATTGTTCTTCAAAATCACAAGAGAAAAACTTGGCCCTTTTGGCTGGAATTCGAAGACACACACTTCTTTTGGTAAGTGACGAAATCTGTTTTTGAGCTGGGTAGTGTTTTTGGTATTTTATGCATATATCTGTCTCTAGAACTTAGTTTACAGTGAATAAATATGATTTGGAAAGCTAATTCGTATACCTACAACTCTTATGTTTATGTAAAACTCTAATTTAGCTGTTATGAATTCGAAATATGGGACGCAACATAGGACAAGTTCTGTCCAGATTTTGGAATTTCAAATCCTGTATGAACCCCTGTTAGTGTTTTGAATATATCTTGTTGTACAAAATATATTTTGCGGTGGTTCTTGTTTTTTTGCAACCTTAAGATATGTAGATACATCTTTCATGAAGGTTATAAAGTCTAGTTTTGCAGTTTTCATTTTCAAATCTAAGTTGCGACATGAGGTACTTGACTGGCCAGAATCACTATTTTGGGAGCATAGTCGTATTTGTACAGGCTAAGCTTACTTGTGATGATAATCTTGTTTTACTTCAACATTATTGAGCTGCTGGGAATTAAAGAAGCTATTTAATTGTATTTTTAAGGTTGTATATATTCGTGAACAAGTTGAGGACCTTGTAACGTTGGTTGGTCTACGGTCTGAAGTCGTGAAGTTGTGTTGAACTGTTTCTTTCCTAAAGCACTGAGGTTTGTGTATAAACTTGTACTTGTACTCTGTTTACCTGCTGGTATATCTGAAAGTTATCTTGGTACCTTGATTACCTCTTGTCACTTTGCATTGTCGTGTTGGTATCCTTTAAGACGTTAAAGACACTCGTGTAAGTCGCCCACTTGTACGGACTTTTTGATCACCTGGCACTCTTGTTGGGACCTTGTCCTTCTTGTGGCTGTGACTTTGTCACTATTGGCATGCCTCTTTATTCGGATTATTTGCCATCTTGACTCTGGAGTTTCAGTTCGTCTTAAGAATGGAAGTTGTCCATTTTAAGTACGAACTAGAAAGTCATTTTTAAAATGGCTCTTGGTTCTCTTGATTATTGGGCTTTGACCCTTCTTGATACAAGGCGTCGGCCCTTCTTGATACTTGCTTGTGCTTGGTTTGAAAACATGATGTACATATTGGGCGAGCCTTGTTATTGAATCTCTTGGAGAATGCTGCTATGAGCGTTCTTGACATTTGGATCTTTAAATATCGAATTTGATACTCTTGATATATTGTTTACTTGATTTATTTATTATGTTTGATTATATATGATGCCCATGACTTAAGAAAGGTAGCTTGGTGAATCTGAGGGCTCCGAACCTATAGTTTTTGCTCCACTAAGCTATATCCTTAGCGATAGTTGTTTCTATCGTAGGGATTGATCGAGAGGAGGCGTGAAGTGGGCCATTGGAGATGGAGATTTTGAGAGCTTTAAGGAAGATCACATTTGCATATAGGCATCTATATTTTGTATAAACCTTGGGACTTGTACATGATCTATGTGTTGTATATTTACATGAAATTTTGAAGACTAATTTGATCATGTCACCATGGATTGTAATATAAGTATGGCCCTATGTTTTGTTCTTCTGGGGTGTGTAAGCCCAAGTCTTGTGATATACTAAATTTACTATTTGTTTAGAATATTTGTGTGAAGCATGAACCGACTGATTTTGGGTACTCGAAAGTGGGTAATATTCTTGTTACTTCATCCTTAAGAGTGAGGATAATATATGCATGAAAAACTCGTTAGTTATTTGCTTAAATTATTTTTGACATCACATAAATGTTTAAATGGGAAAGATGCACATCATTAACTATATATATATATTCTTGTTTAAGTGGTAGTATCCTTTTGAAACGGTCGCTACACTCACTGACTTTCTTTATCCATACGTTTGACATTCCTGTATCAATCCACTCCTTAAGTAGTGAGATTCTCATTTGACAATCGACGTATTCGTTTCCACATAACCCTAGTACTACCACACTATGAAAGTCCATTAGATACCTCACATGAATACATCATACATATCGATAAGATCGTACCCAAATAGCCACACATTTCTACCCCTTGAATAGTTGTAAAACATTACCAAATTTGTTATATCTTTAGCCCAAGCAATTTGCATTCTTTCTTAGATCGGGTCGATAACAAAAGTAACACACTTCATAAATCTAACGAAGTAAGCATTGGTACTATTATAGTAGTCGTATCATGACTCTCTTTAATATACAATCAATCTATGGAATTTTAGTTAAGATTCTAATCTCAATTGGCGCAACCTAATATCATCATTCGCTAAACAACCCATACATGTTATGACAACTTTACTAACTGTATTTCCCAAGTAATGATGTTCATTTTCTTGTTGTCCCTTACGAAACTTCTTGCATGTTGTCACATATCTAGATAAAGTACAAAATTTGACCTCATAGGCTACAACACATATCTTCCGTCTCTCTATATTTAGAAACCATATCTCCTCATATCGCTCAAAGTTTGGGGTATATAATTGGATGAAGAAGGTAGAAAGTGATGCCTTAAGTCATAGGTAATGCCTTTACTAATCGGCACTCAACATGAGACTATCACCACATTTTGCGTCTCCCCAAAACTAGTATGTCACAAACTCAACATTAAGCCTCTCCACTATATTTGTTTTACGAAGCAGCTCAAAACAATCAACAATGAAAGCATAAGCATCTTCATAATCAATACTCATGAAGAATGAGGGTTTCAACTTTATGAACTTTATAAAAATATCATGTTGATCACTAGTCATTACAGGCCCTGTAGTCAATCAAGAAAATTCCAAGGACACTTTTTTTTTCTTCCTGGTGTTGTTTCAAATTCCAATACTCTAGTACTAACCATATGTGAAATAGAGTGAAGAAGTTCATATACCAATTTGTATCACCTAGATACCAATTGGATTCAAGTAGTTGCACGAAAGAAAGAAGGAATGAAGTTTTCCTAAAGTCCTATAGTCTCTCGAAGAAAAGTAAAGGCGCTCACATACCGTTCTGCAAGACTTTACTAGACTTGTCCTTGTGTGATGAGATCACCGAACCTAAAGCTCTGATACCAAGTTTGTCACAATCCAAAATGAGTCGTGAATGGCACCCACATATATCAATAATTCAACTACGAATAACAACAACAATAATGCAGAAAATCAAAACTTATTAAAGTAACCAATCAAATAAACCTCTAAAGTCTAACACTTATTATCCCCAAAATCTGAAAGTCATCACATCAAGGACATCTAGTCTTCAAATACTAAGAATATTAAAGACACCAAAACAAATGAATAAAATAGTTTATGTCCAAAAACTAAGGACATCATGCCATGACCAAGAGAATCCAACACGAGCTGGATTGAATAGCTCACCCTGGAACCTGATGTGCTGGAGACTGGCTAGAGATGAGGGCGAGTCGAAGTCACTAAAACTTCACAGCCGGCTATGCGGCCGGTAAAGTGTTTCACGGACCATAGAGACTTAAACGGTCTGTGAAACCTCCCTTAAAATAATTACCCTTTAATGCCTCATTACTTTCATACCCCTTTTTTATTTTAAAATGATATATATCTATTTTTATTCATTTGTTGACGTCACGCTGACGCCAACACCACCCTTTTTTGTAAGAATCTATATAAAAAATATGTCTATATATGGTAAGTTAATTACTTTATTATTATTATTATTATTATTATTATTATTATTATTATTATTATTATTATATTATTTTTAAAACTAGCCCTATTTAAAATTTAGAAAAAAAATTTAAAAAAAAAAATTCTTAATTTTGTTGGTCAAAACTATTATATAAAAGTCAAAGATCAAAAGAAGGTTTATCTTTTTTTCAAGTCATGCTTATTAATGAGTTAGAAAAATTCTTTCAAATTTATATAGATTAACAATCTAAATCCTTTATAGTGTCTCGTGTAATGTCACATCACTAACAAAATTATTGTTTTAAAATGTAATTACTAAAGTTGTTTGACTTAGTTATTCGTTACATCTTTTTTCATCAATTAAATTTTATTTTACTCTATAAAAACCTATTTATTAAAAAAAGATTATACTATTTATTTTGATAAGGAAAATCAATTTTAATAGGAATTTATTTTATTAAATAAATTTTATTAATTATATTTTTAATTTAAATTTGGTAACTATTACTATAAAAATAATTACTAGAGCTATTGGACTAAGTTATTCATTATATCTTTTTCGTATATTAAATTATATTTTACTCTATTAAAAAAATTATTCCAAAAATAAATTAGACTATTTATTTTGATATATAATACAAATATATTTTATTAGGAGTTTATTGGAATTTCCTTGATATTTGATTTTATCGATTCAAAATTAATAGAAATCATATTACAATACTTAAATGAATAATTTTGCCTACTGACATATCCTCACAAAAATATAGTGGTTAGTGAATTTTGTGTTTGAGGAAGTTTTTGGGTGTGAAGAAATTGAAAAGGGTGTGAGTAGGAATGAAGTGGGAAATGGTGAAAACTGAAAAGAGCGGACAATGAGAGAGAAAAATCATACTTTTTTTCTTTGTATATTATTTATCTTTTTAATATGTAATTTCTGATGTGTCATAAAAAAATATATGATATATAAAAAATAACGTTGGAATACCATGTGTAGTTGGTTGTATTATATACCCAATGATCAAGTGAGAAAGGAGTTTAAAATATTGTTCTTTATCGAGTTTAAGTATTTATTTGACAAAATAATAAGTAAGAAGGTTCAATTAACAAATGGAACCAAATACAATAATTTTTCAAGTCATAACGCCCCTAAATATTCACAACTAACATTTTTGCTCTTGATAATGGGAGTGACCAAATTTCATGTCACCCTAAATAATCACGGTTGGAAAAATAAAAATTTCACCCAAAAATAAAATTCATGTTAAATAGCAATAATAAGAGAATAACAACAACATCAAATACTCTAATCAAATAAAAATATAATATCCAAACAAAGTAATTAATACCACTGCTTACAGCTTGATGGTGTTAAGAGACTAACATACTTTCTAACTAAACAACATTCTTTTATGTCACACAACTCATCATAATATTATTCTCGCACTATTTTCTTATAGACTATAAAAAATAATCAATAGATTACTCTCTTTGATTTTTGGTGGAAATATTTTTTATAAATGAATAGAAGCTCTCAATTTATAGAAATGAAAATTAAAATGTCAATTTTTCTCTGTAATAATAATTAGTTGGTCGCTAATTTTCAACATAGTAGATTTGCTTTCGTCAAAAGATGGTGCATTTTCTTCCTCATTAATAGGTATGAACCGCACAGCCCCGCCTAGTCGATTTTCTCCATAACGTTTTTCACCTTCAATCTTTGATGGATGCTAGAGTTTTAAAAAGTTGCTTCAGTAGCTCTTCTTATCCTTTTCATATTTTATTTGTGGAATTATAAAGAACCTTCCAATTGTTCTATCATTGTAAAGTCTAAATTCTTAGACTCCTCAATAGCATACATCATACTATCAAATTTAGAATAAAAAGAGCAAAGGAGAAGATCTACCACACAGCCCGCAACCCATTTACTTGTGAGTTGGGCCGACTATTTTTTGGCCCACAAAAAAAATGGGTCAGCTCGGCGTAATCTATCAAATTTTAAAGCCTGTATGGATTGACCCGAATGATATGGGCTAGCCCATATTGACATCTCTACAAAAAACAGTTTGTAGATAACTCTCTATTGCTCTCTCTAATTTTTGGTGTGTTTTTTTTTTAAATGAACAGAAGCTCTCAATTTATAGGAATGAAAAATGTCAAAAAAAATCTTGTATTAAATAGCTGGTTGCCAATTTTCAACATAGAGTTCCACGAAATTTCTTGTAAAGTCCCACAAAATTTCAATATCTACGGTCATGATGATGATAGTGGTCAAATTTCTGCACCCTAACTAATTACCACCACGACACCACCAATTCAAATCTTTGTAAAAACAAAAACTTCTTGTCACGACCCATAATGAGTCGTGAATGGCACCCACATTTAACCTCCTAAGTGGGCGAACCAAGGAATCCAAACCCCAACATGTATCAATAATTCAACTACGAATAACAACAACAATAATGCGGAAGATCAAAACTTATTAAAGTAACAAATCAAATAAACCTCTAAAGTCTAACACTTATTATCCCCAAAATCTGAAAGTCATCACATCAAGGACATCTAGTCTTCAAATACTAAGTCGGAATATTAAAGACACCAAAATAAATGAATAAAATAGTTTATGTCGAAAAATAAGGACATCATGTCATGACCAAGAGAATCCAACACGAGCTGGAATGAATAGCTCACCCTGGAACTTGATGTGCTAGAGACTGGCTAGAGATGAGGCCGAGTCGAAGTCACTGATACACTCGATGCACTCCACAAAAAGAAAACAAAGAAAAACACAAGTAGGGCTCAGTATAGTGCAACATGTACTAAGTAGATATCATCGGCCAACCCAAAATAGAAACTAATATGTAATGAATAATAGTATAAAATCAACTATGACACTTAGCAGGTGGCAAGCAACAAACACATGAACCAGTGTCAACAACACTAAAGTAAGTACGTAATCAATCAACAATATCAAGATCACACATGAGGACTCATGCCTCCAAACCAAACTAATTTGGGAATTGAGTTCTTTGAGATTGAGTACAATAAGTTAATTCAATATCTTTTTCCTTTAATATTACCGTGTCGGAACGTGACACTCTGATCTAATTATATCGTGTCAGAATGTGACACTCCAATCTAGTAATACCGTGTCGGAATGTGACACTCCAATCCAATAATACCGTGTCGAAACGTAACACTCCGATCCAATTATACCGTGTCGGAACGTGACATTGCGATCCAATAATATCATTAATTTATCATTTATTATCACCACTTTTCAATTCATTAAAAATATTTCATCAAGCCTTCTTTATTCAAGGCATCACTTCGATAGAGAGGGTTCAAGATTAATTAATTCCACGGTCTCAGGATTTCAGACCAATCACAAACCACACAACCAAGCTACACAATCACACAATCAAGTACATAGAGAACTTCACAATATCATTCAACGCATATCAATCACTATTAAGAGTCTATCTATCAAATAGAATAAACCATAACCTACCTCCACCGAAGAACCGAAGTCAAGCAAGCTACTTCTCCAATACTTTTCCTTTCCTCAATGCCTCCGAACCTTTCCAATCTATCAAGTATATATGCATAATTTGTAAGTTAATGAGTCTATAAATACTTATATTATTCTATGTCTAAGCCTAGACCCAAAAACTCACCTAATTCTATAATCAATTTCCTAAAGTTCAAACCTAATATAAGGATAAGTCTTAATTCCTCCAATCGGCATAACTTTAACGATATTTGAATAATATAATATACCTAATATTTAATTACCTATCTCAATATATTACAACTTATCTTATATTATGATAATAAAATAATATTAATTAAATATGGAAGCTAACTGGTGATGAACCAGTGGTGAACTACACTTCACTGGAGTATGTAGCCAACTTCAATCTATTACTCTATGATGGTAATAACTAACTCAATTATCAATCATTAATTGGTCATTAAGAAGTCGTACAATAATGCCAAGAACTCACATGAATGACTAACCACGTTTTCCATACAATTTTTAATACATCAACACTAACAAAAACAACCAACCAATATTATCTAATCACTGTAGTATCCATTCTTCTCAAATAACAATTTCCTACACCACATATTATAATCATTAACTTTCAATTATTGACCAATACTATGCCATAATTATTCCTCAATTATGTTACTGTCATTACCCAGACAAACCCACAACAATTTATCCCCACCATTGTCATATACAGAAGTTTAAGTGTTAATTCTTTAATCACCAACTAAATTAATTATTAAAACTACCCTACAAATTTAATAATATAGTTACGAATAGTCCAAAATACTCATTTAGAATCTATCGAAAGAGTTTTTTATGAAATAAAAGTTCTAATACTCAAAATGACCAATTGAGTCATTACATTAGATACCAATTTACCCATCGTTCATCCTCGAACGATCAAAATAAGGTGAGGGTAAGAAAGGATAGTTGTCTCAACAATTCCTTCAAAATATTAGTACCCAAGGTCTCATATAAAAAATATCATTCCAACCAATTGGAGATCTCTACACCTCCTCCCATACAATGCCTCAAATGGGACCATCCCAATACTCTAATGATAAAAGTTATTGTATGTAAACTCTACTAACAACAAAACTATTCCTAAGTGGACTCTTCAACTGACCGATTCTCCAACTAGACCTTGACACAACCGTCAGGACAAATATTATCTAACATAACCATGATAAAATCCTTAATCAATATTGGCTACAATCAGGAGTGAACCTGAACCAGCCACCACACACTCATAATGCACAAGCCATCATAGATCTTATCAAGATTACATCCTCACAACATAATATTTCCTCGAGCTTAAGCTATAAAAATATGATCTTTAGACATCAAGTAATCATCAAGGAGAATCGAACTCATCTGATCGAAAGATGGAAATGATCAAGTACCCACCATCGAGTGATGCACCCAAGCATACAGAACCTCTAACAACACTGTCGAAATGCTAGATTAGTAGCTATTATAGACAAACCTTAAGAATGACAAAACTAGACCCAATGGTCCTCACACTCAATCACACATAGCCAAAACATGATACCGATGATGAGATAAATCTTAAGTCTATCGAACAACTGTAAATTTTCATAGTAGCTCTCCTATAAATTATCATAAACAAAGTTGTGCGTGATGAATCACTAGTATACTTCAACTATCCCAAGCAACATCAAATCTTCCATAACTGGAATGAACAAGTCTAACCAAATATGATGGCCACCCTAGATAATCATTGCTTGCAACAAATTTTAAAGTGATAGAAAATAAATTGTAATCACAAGTAAAATATGAAGAAACATAACTTTATTGATAAATAGTGTGGGTTCAATTTTGTTCCTCCTTTGATTTGAGGATCGTTTGTGGCGTATTTCTCAAACTAGGATGATTAAAATTTGATCTTTTTTATGAATTTTTCATGAATTCGTGAAATATTTGAGATGCCTTTTAAGGAAATATAATACCCTTTATATAGACATAACTCGAATTGAACACATTTTTTAAAGTTTCATAAAATTTCAATGTCTACCGTCACCACTAACATTTTTGCTCTTGATGATAATAGTGGTCAAATTTCATGTGCATCCTATCTAATTTATGGGTTGCAAATGTTCAACATAGCAGATTTCTTTTTTAAAAAAAAATTGCACCTTTTAATATTATCAGACAAAAGATGGTGCATTTTTTTTCTCATTAATGGGTATAGACCCCGCAATCACCCCTACCACTTGTTAAAAACGACTTATTTTATGGCCCAAATATTTTTACTGTAGATGATGGGAGTTGGGACTTCTCAAATTTCTTGGCCACCTTAAATATTCATCACTAACATTTTTGCAGACAAGAGTTGGGACTGGTCAAATATAATGGCCACCCTAAATAGTCACTGCTTGCAAGTTTCAACAAATTTTAAAGTGACAGAAAATAAATTGCAATTACAAATAAAATATGAAGAAACATAATTTTATTGATAGATAGTGCGGGTTCAATTTTGTTCCTCTCTTGATTCGAGGGTCGTTTGTGGCGTATTTCTCAAACTAGGATGATTTAAATTTAATCTTTTTATGAATATTCCATGAATTTGTGGAATATTTGAGTACCCTTTATATAGGCATGAACTAGGGTTTAGGGTTGAATAGTGTCCAAAAATCCTAATTGGAATTGAACACACCATACAAAATCAGTGGCGGAGCCGCCTTACATTCAAGGGTTCATCCGAACCTCCTTTGGCAGAAAATTATATTATTTGTACATGGTTAAAATAATTTTTTAGGTATATATAGTAGATGTCGAACCCCCTTCGGCTAATTCGTGTGTCTATTTTTTCAAATTTTTTTAAACTCCCTTCTTGAAAATCCTAGCTCCGTCACTGTGTAGAATCTCAACTCGAATTAAACACATCTGGTAAACCCACAAAATTTCAATGTCCACAGTCACCACTAACATTTTTGCTCTTGATGATGAGAGTAGTCAAATTTCATGTGCACCCTAACTAAATTAAATCTTTATAAATAGGCTTGTGTCTGTGTGAAATAGTAACTTAAACAAAACTTCTTTATGTAATTCACTTCTCTTACTTTCTACTACTGTTATCAAATCTTAATTAAGCATATTATTATGTCTTTAGTTTCTCTACTCCAAACTCTACAAAAACTAAGTTGAAAAAATGGATGGATTTGGTGGTGAGAGCGAAATTACACGTCGGAGTGACAATCATCATCCTACTGTTTGGGGAGACCATTTTCCTGCCTAAGTTAATCTCTCGATAAATTTGAAAGCCTAGTGTGTTCATGTTTTAATTTGATTTTATATTTTATGTGTCGCTGAGTAAAAAAAGAAAAAATTTACACTTTCAAGGTACTTGAAAATATTTACAGGTAAGATCTTTTAAAATATGGTATTTGTTAGGTTATCTTCGAGAACATATAAAAATAAATATGACCTAATGTATTCCCCTACAGCCTTAAAATTCTTAATTTTTTTAACATGTGTTCAGTACTGTCGATAATATAAAAAATTGAATGTTTTTGTTTTCAGTTGAACACTCTTGATCCATATTCTGTTTGCAAATACTTATTGAAGCACAAAGAAATATATATATATCTATACAAAGTTATTTATTTACGCGTATAGGGAGACAATGAATGAGAAGAGAAGGAACACAAGGATATAAAAGAAGTGAGAAAAATGCTAGTGATTTCTCCTTTCAAATCTTTGCAAAAACTTGGACTTATAAACACAATCCAATTGCTTGGAGTGGCATACCATTTTGAACATGAGATTGAGGAATCATTGAGTGAAATCTATAATGGTTATGAAGAATGGATTGGTGAATCTGGTGAAAGTCATGACCTTCATGTTGTTGCTCTAAGCTTTCGATTACTTAGGCAACAAAGTTACTATGTCTCATCTGGTAAGTAATACGTCATCCCATCCAAATGACAATAGTTTAAGAGCCCATTTGAACATGTTTTAGATCATAACTTTAAATCATTCATTAGAAATTAGATATTTTAGCAAATGTTTTTTTCAATTTAACTTTAAAACCAAATAATACATTAGCAAATGCTTATTCAATTTCAATTTGAAAAATATTACGAAATAAAAAATATTTTCTAGTTTATTAGGAAAGAGAGTTTTATCGTTATTTAGAAAAAAAACTACTGATGGTATACAATAATATATCATCAATTCAAAATATATACGAGATTATAAATTAAAATCTTCAAATTTGAGTCTCAAATCCTATGATCAAACTCCTACTAATTAATTCTGAAGAATTTACTTTAACTTTTTATTTTATCCTCAATGAGAAAGCCATGCAAGTATTATGAAATATTTAAAATTATAAGTTTCAAAATATTATAACCATACATATATTATGATATATTTATAGACACAAAATTTAAAAATATTTCTTCTTTTATCAAACTATATATCTTTTCAATATTTGTGAGAGTAGCACTTACAAGATTTGTTCCATGTAATAATGTGTAAGTAAGAATTTTATTAATGACTCCACCTAATGCGTATAGAATATGTGGATATATTAAAAGGAATATGTATTTCTAAAAATAAATCGACAATATAATTTTCTTATTCACTACTATCATCGATAGATAAAAGTTAATCTCTTTTATTTATACAATAGGTGGAACATCAACGCTGCAGAAAAGCTAGCGCCATATATGAAACTCTTTTACACTGCTCTCCTAGATTTTTACAATGAAGTGGAGAAAGAGTTGGCAAAGGAGAACAAGTCATTTCGAGTCAACTTTGCTATTAGTGAGGTAATTATGTGATAGATATTAATTATTACTCCTAATAATCCAACAAATAAATTAAGGAGTTTTTAGTAGGGAAGAAAGGGGTTATGAAAATGTTTTTCACGTTAGAGTTGATGCTTTTTTTTAAAAAAAAATGTCCTAACCAAATGCTTGGCAATCCTTGGTTGAGCTTATTTATGATTTCGTGCTGAACCCGGTAAACGAATAAATAGGTGGTCTTTCTGGAAATGTTAAACAAAGCGACTGTACGACCAATCCTTTTTTTTAGAATCGTTTAGAACCCCCAAACTCCTCATCCTGACTCCGCTTATGCAGCTCTGTCCCATTTACCAAAACACGGGTTGTGGTGCACTGTTGAGAGTGTTTCACCCTTAACCAGAGGTCTCGGGTTCGAGTTCTGGGTATGGAGAAAATCCTGTTGGGAGCGCCACCCCCGAATGGGCCCTGCAGAGCGCGATCCGGATTTAGTCAGAGCTCCAATGTGGGCTCCGGACACCGGGTGGGAAACCAAAAAAAGCTCTGTCCCATTTTATGAGTCATTCATTTATAAAGAGAGAGAATAATTAATAAATTAATTTCAGATGAAAAAGTTGGTGAGGGCTTATTTTTAAGAGGCAAAATGGTATCATGGGACACAGTCCCCAGAATGGAGGAGTATATGAAGAATAGAATTGAAACTAGCGTTATCCCAAATCTTACTGCTGCTTCTTGGCTAGGCATGGGCGATGAAGCAACCAAAGAGACATTCAAATGGATTATAACACAACCTTCTATTCTCATCCCTTCCTCTATTATTGCAAGATTGTTGAATGATATTGTAACACATGAGGTATATAAGTTCTCGCATCTTCTCTATTTTTACGACAGTTATTTACTCGTATTATTATATATAATATGACTCAAAACATCGAGATGATTTCATATCTAAAATTTGGGATTGTTTAGAGGTGATTGCGAGTTG
>NC_064290.1:7974934-7996515 GCF_019186545.1 Solanum stenotomum | reverse complement strand
TACCCTAGCTATAGTTTTGTTGATTGGATACTTTAGGGCATAGCTGACTTGCATCGATAGAGAATTACTCAATTTAGGCAACAATAACTTCAAATGAGTGGTGGTGAAATTAACGGCTTCATCCAAAATTTCTTCATCATGTACTCTGAATTGTGTTGCCTCATACAAGCTTAATAATCCTTGCATGTCGTTAACCAATGCTTTATTATAATTTCCTTGGTCATCGATGAACTTTCTAAACACATCTGTTTCAAAATATGTATTCATACTAGTGTGTAAAAGTTAAAATCTTAATTATCAACAAATAAGCTGGGAGTATGCCAGATGCAGGAGTTATAAAATTAAATACTGATGGGAGCTATACCAATCTCAAGATGAAA
Source organism: Solanum stenotomum (assembly GCF_019186545.1). Lineage (NCBI taxonomy): Eukaryota > Viridiplantae > Streptophyta > Magnoliopsida > Solanales > Solanaceae > Solanum > Solanum stenotomum. The sequence goes on along the minus strand of NC_064290.1, from coordinate 7,996,135 downwards.
CCTATCATCAAGGAGACCATCAAAATTCTTAGCAATGTTAATGCTTGTATTGATGAAATGAGAGTTACTTGAAGATAAAGTAGTGAAGGGGTAGTTGAGTAATTGTACAAATTAGTTAGTTAGAAAAGAGTAATTTTTTTTTGTAAGTTAGTATGACTCTTGATTAGGATGAGAAGATCTTGTATAGGCTACTCCTTCTCATCAGCTTTTTTGGTGTTACTCTTAGTACTAGTCCTCTGATAGGTTAGAGGTAAGGTCCATGTCCCCCTCTAACCTCTTGTAACTTTTTGTCATATATCAATATGGTAGGGGTCAAGAAAAAACAACAAACAAGCTCGAGTAATAATGTACAATTGTCTATTTTGTTTTAACCTTGTTGAGACAATTTATCATGAATATTTAAGATTGTTTTAGACCATAAGTGTTAAAAAGCTTCTTTGGGTTTTTAAATGTTGTATCTAGTCAAGTAGTGTCATATAAATTGAATTGGAGGGAGTATTAATTACCAGATGAGACATAGTAACCTTGCTGCCTAAGTAATCGAAAGCTTAGAGCAACAACATGAAGGCCACTTTCACAAAATTCACCAATCCATTCTTCATAACCATTATAGATGTTACTCAATGATTCCTCAATCTCATGTTCAAAATGGTATGCCACTCCAAGCAATTGGATTGTGTTTATAAGTTCAAGTTTTTGCAAAGATTTGGAAGGAGAAATCACTAGCATTTTTCTCACTTCTTCTTTTAGATCCTTATGTTCCTTCTCTTCCCATTCATTGGCTCCCTGTACGTGTAAATAAATAACTTTTGTTTAAATAATATATATATTTTTTTCCTCCAAATAGTATTTGCAAGAAGAATATGGATCAAAAGTGTTTCAACTGAAAACAAATGGACAAAAGCATAGACAGTACTGTCACAGTAAAAATAAGAGTTTAAGGTAGTAAGGGAATACATGATTACATGTTTATATTATTAGGTCATATTTATTTTTATACGTTGTCGTAGATTACCTTATCTTATTTTCAAGATTACAAATTTTATAATTTTAAAAGGCTTACTTGTAAATATTTTCGAGTGACTTGAAAGTGTAAAAAAAAATCTTTACTCAGCCGACACATAAAACATGAACACACTAGGCATTCAAATTTACCAAGAGATTAGCATAGACAAGAAAATGATCTCCCCAAACAGTAGGATGATGATTGTCACTTCGACGTGTAATCTCTGCCTCACCATCAAATCCATCCATTTTTTCAACTGAGTTTTGGTAGAGTTTGGAGTAGAGAAACTAAAGAGAAGTGAATTACATAAAAGATTTTTTTCTCAAGTTACTAGTTCACACAGACATAAGCCTATTTATAAAAATTTAAATTGGTAGTGGTAATTATTTAGGGTGGACATGAAATTTGACTACTCCCACCATCAAGAGCAAAAATGTTGGTGGGACTATTTTTAAAGATTTAAATTGGTAGTGGTAATTATATATTTAGGGTGGCCATGCAATTTGGCCACTCCCACCATCAAGAGCAAAAATGTTAGTGGGACTATTTATAAAGATTTAAATTGGTAGTGCTAATTATATATTTAGGGTGGACGTGAAATTTGACCACTCCCCAATGGTTGACATCCAATTTTGGCATAACATTTTCAAAATTCATAACTTTTAAGTTTTATTCATTCAATAGTTCAAATACATTTTTTATAATTTTAAATAAGTTTATCGATATTTATCTTTATTTCACAAAATTTTAGGATTTTTATCAGTCGGTTTTGATTACATTCTTTTGGTCATAGTCGATTGAATATGTTTAAATATTTGTTCAGTTTGATTAAAAAATTATTTTTTGTTAAATTACATTTTTAATGCCATTTATTTTATTCGTTACATTTGTTAAAAATTATTTTTATTTTTTAATTTTATTTATATTTATTTTGGTATTTTTAGCGCAGTCTAAAAATACAGTTAAATACGAATAAGATTTTCATTAAAAAAAAATTATTAGCTGGTGATTTTAGCCTCTATGTTGAGCTATTGTTATATTACCCTCTATGTTGAACCATTGTTATGTTGTTTATATGGAATTATGCATGTTGTGTTGCAATTGTTCTACGCATTAAATTTATTTAGTAGTAATGATTTGCTTTCCAATGATTATTGGCACTTTGAATTGTTGTTTTATATTTTATTGTTCACTGCCTTGGATTTTTTTTTCTCTTTCTTTATTTTGAATATTCTTTATCTACCATAAGTCATAACAGTGGTGAGCCTTGGAGTTTTAAGGCAATATGCAAAGTTATTCCTATTATCCATTGTTGATTGTTATTTCCTTGAATTATTTTTGTATGATTCGTGCTATTTTTACTTTCGGTTGCTATCTCGAATTGACATTTAATAATTACAAGTTAAAATTGGCAAATGAAAAAATCTCTCAATCAGTTTTTTAGGCCTCCCTATTTTAAAAGAAGAAAATTTAATTTAAGTTCATTTATTTTATATGTTAAATTAGCCGATGAAGAAATTATCGTCGATTTTCAAGGTCTCCCATGTTAATAACACATGTTTTTATTTTTAAGTTATTATTTGATCCATTTATTTTTATTCATATTTATTTAGTACTAACACTTTTACTAAGTGTCTTTATAGGTGTCCGAAGTTGCTTAATTCCCATTGAAGCTATTCGAATGAAGTTCGGATTACATTCTTTGTTCACTATTTTGTATATAGTGACGTTGGGCAAACCTTAGGTTGCTTAGTATATTATTGTTTTATTTTATTATCTGTGTATATCACATTTTTTAACTCCTCCTCAGTTTGAAAAAAAGAATTCAGTTGGGATCCACAATTGTGGATTTTGAAGGCTGCCTAATATCTTCCCTTTGAAATAGCTTGAACACTTACCTAAAATCTATTGGTTTCGTAGACATTCTTTTAGGTTAATTAATTAATTGGTTTCTTCGTTTTTCCTAAAATTAGGTGGCGACTCTTAAATATTTATTCTTTTAAAAAAAAAACTAATTATATTGAATTGAATTAATTAAATTATTATTTGAGTTACCATAACGTTTCGTCCTATTTGAATAAAGTATGGATGTAAACACCAACATCAAGAGCAAAAATGTTAATGGGACTATTTATGGTGGCCATTATATTTTAACAAGTCCCAACTCCCATCATCGACAACAAAACTGTTAATGGTGAATATTTAGGATGGCTGTGAAATTTGTCAAGTCCCGACTCCCATTATCAATAGTAGAGTAAATTTCAAAAATAGCAAGGATAATAGATATAATAAGGCTCTATAGCTATAGTTCTGGTAATTGCGCTCCATAGTCATAGTTCAGTTTGCTATGGAGGTTGTGGTTTGTATATTTCGTTTTTCCATTTGTATATTTTGCTTGCAAATATTCAAACAAGGTAAGTATATACAAATTTTGTATTTATACATTTAGGAATTTTTTAGAACTTCGTTTGTATATTTTGCTTGCCGAAACAAACAGGGTAATTTATCATAAATTTTTATAAATCGTATATGAATAACTAGGATAAACGTATATAAATTCTGGAAACTCTAGTTCTATGAACATCGATGAAATTTTCAAGAGCAAGTTAGAAATAACTTGATATGTTGTGTATTATTGTATCTATGTAAGTTACATGTGTGTCATGTATCTAATATTGATATACATGATATACATTAGATGACATACACAAAATAATCACTCTACCGCCACTAGACAACCATAACCACCACTGGACATATATACACTTGACCTACATCGTACATCATTAATTTTAGGCATAATACATAAACATGATTCTTAACTTGGCTTCAACTGACAACTATATCCTTCAACTTTGTGATTTCACAAGTAGGCATTTAAACTTGTATAAAATGGAACAAGTAGACACATGTGTCCTACGTGACATAATACATGTAGGACACAAAATTGCCATATAGGACGAGTGTGTCTATTTGTTCAATTTTATACAAGTTTAAGTGTCTACTTGTTCACACCCAAAGTTAAAGGTCATAGTTGCCAACTGAAGCCAAGTTAAGAGTCATGTTTATAGACATAAGGTGACAAGTGAACTTGTCCCATATTTTCAAAAAGACACATTAACTATGCGGGCGTCCTATTACCCCACTAAATAATCTTGAACTGATATTATTACATCATTTTTTGTCCACCTTACATAGAGAGTGTGTGCACTCTCTCAAAGAGAGTGAGCTACCTAAAAGAACTAATATAATTTTATTTTTACAAGTATTTTATTGTAAAATAAATTTTCTTATTATTTTAACTTTTTTTCCTTATCATTTTTTTCTCTTTCTTTCTTCTTCAAACATTCATTGTCATCTCCATTGAAGCTTCTCACTTTCAATTTCACCATTTTTACCATAACTTCACCTTCTTTTTTTACTACTATTAGTTCTACTCTCTTTAATTTTAAAACTTTATCTAAATATTTTCTTACATTTTGAACAATTTGATAAATCCATTAGATTTCAAGATGATTAGGAGGTATCATATAGTTTTTTTATCCGATTTCAATCAAGTTCTTTCAATTTTGGAGAATTCATTGATTCTTTTAAAATTATCATTTTAATTTTGAAGTTATATGAAAAGGAGTAATTGATGATACCTTCATAATTTTAAATTTTCTTAGAAAAATAACTAGTTTTGTTATCAATAATTCAATAAAGTCTAGAAAATAGTATGATTTTTTTTTCCTAAAAAAAATCACTGAAATAAAGAATTTGATTGGAGAAGAAGAAAAGAAAAAACAAGAGAGAGGGGTTCAACTTGACATGGGGGTGGGGTGAGGGTGGGAGGTGAAGTAAAAGAAAGAAAATGGAGGGATGGATCACCTTGAAAGTGGGGGGTGAAAGATGAATTGGAATTTAAGATAAAATCAAAATTAAAATAAGTCAAATATTAAGAGAGAGAAAGAAAAAACTTAAAATGAAAAAATAATTAATTAAATTAACACGTGTCATGCAATGATTAGAGTGTGAAACACACGTGTTTCTTAAAATCTGGGGCTAATAATAAAATGATATAATAATATCAGTTCATAATTGTTTAGTAGGTAATAGGATGGTTGCAAAGTTAAGGAGTCTTTTTAAAAATTCGAAACAACTTCAGTGGTGACTTTATGTCTTTTCTCTTTATGTATTATGACAAACACATACACAACCCCTCAAACTTGCCCTCATTTTTCATTTTGGCACTCCAACTTAGCCTTGTTTTATTTTAACCCTTAAATTTCATTTTTTCTGTACCATTTAAACACTTGCACTAATTTTTATGATTTGTTTTTATCTATGCTCTTCAATAGCAATTTCTTATTTTCAAAAAATAGACGTGTGCCTATTAATTTTCGTAAAATAAATTAAACATTCGCGAATGAACATAAAATTTTTCAAACAATAATATTATTTTTTGATATTTCTCTGTATTTTTGCATGAAAATAAATTGACGAAAGTTCTTTGATTTTCTTTCTTAAACATTCAATTAAATTAAATAACACTACTTATTTATTTTTTCTTATCATCTAGGCTATCTAAATTTAACGCAAATACTCACTTTTAATTTTTAATATAAATCAATACGAATAAAAAAATCCATCTTCAAAAAAACTCGACTGACTTTGTTAATAACACTCCTAAAAGAAGACTCTTGTTCATTGTTAATAACACTACTAAACAATGTTAAAACTCGACTAACTTTGTTAGGTTGTCAGTGATTTTAAAGAAAGAAAACCAACACAATTTTGTCGGTTATTTTTCACACAAAAATACATAACACTCTTAAAAAGAAATTATTATTTTTTAAAAAGAATTATTTTTTGTTAATTTTTAATTTTTTAACTAAAATTAACTGACACATGTCGATTTAAAATAATAAGTTGCAATTGAAGAATATATATAAAAATAAAGAAATCATAAAAATAGCATTTCGTGTTAAAATGGTACATAAAAAATGGAGTTTAAGAGTTAAAATAGAACAGGCTAAGATAAAGTGTCAAAATGAAAAATGTGGACAAGTTAGAGGAGCTGTATATGTGTTTGGCCCGTATATAATGTTAATACACGTGACATACTGACGAAATACAATTATTTCACCACTAGACCATCAACCGGTAAACCATAATCACAACTCATTTCACCATTACAATACCGAAAAATATTTTCATACCAAAAAATGGGTGAGAAGAAGGTGTCAAAAAAATTCTTTTATTGTTTTATCATTTTTCAATCGATGGAAATCAAATTAAAATCTTATGTCAAAATTTTGAATGGTTGATTGAATTTTGAAGTTGAGATTCTATGTAATAATAAATAATAATCTCACTCTAAATTTGGATTGGTGTGTAACTCGAGATTTAGAAGAAAATATTGATAGCACCGTTGAGTACATACTTGAAAATTTTAGTTCAAAAATTTCAAATTATGAATATCGGAAACATAGATGTTTGAGTGTGTTTGGACTTGAGAACTCGTTTCTAAGAACCCATTTACAAACAAATTTTTTCCAAAAAAATTATCGGAAAATAGATAATTTAAGCAAGAATTTTTTAATAACTTCATACTCTACTCCATCATCATTATGATAAAGGCAGGTAACAATAAGTGAAGAGATAACCATTTCTCTCCATAATTTTTAGACAAAAAAAATATATTTACAGGTTTAGTGCTTTTGCTCTCTTTCTTTTCGTCTTTGTTAATTATTGCTGAAATGATTTAAAGTATACCATATAGAGCCAAAGAAAATATGCTATTGTGCACTTACAGAACAATAGTACTAATTATTTAATTTAAGTTCATTCTAGAAGAATGAAAAAAATATTTAATTCTATTACTTGCACTTTTTCCTCCATAAAAGTATTTCTGAAATATGTCACTTATTACCTAATTATGCCAAATTAGAGAACTCTCATCAAGGAATTATATATTTGAGACAATATTTCATTATCTAAAGTAGTTAGTCATGACACTTTTACCAACTAACATTTACTTCACAACAATATTCACTTTGATTGAGAAAATTATTACATACATAGGAGACTCTGTTGGATCCAAGAATTATGGGTGTTAAAATATTGCATATTTTCTTCTGGTGGAGAAACACTTATTCTTGGTATACATACTAGCTACAATCAAAGTAGAAGTGTAGAACCATAAAAAATATAAAAATTAAACCAAATTATTTGCCTTTTTTTCCACCTATAATTTGGGTTATTTCATTCCCATGCTCAGTAATTTCTCTTCTAAGTTGTAATAACAAAGAAAAAAAGATATTGAGTTTCATATAAAGCCACAATGCAAAATTATCAATATTCAAATTAAGTCGAGTCAGAACAACAAACAACAGATACAATAAACACACACGTTGATACCACCAATAAACTGATACTTCTAATATAGTAGAATAGAAAGAGCAACAATACTTTCTGTTGAACTCATAAATACTAAAAGGAAAAATTATATATAGTAATTGTTACTCAATTATAGTATACTTGATCAAAAGAAATACTTCTCTTTTTGAGCCACCATTTAGATTTTGTCCTTTATATTAAAAAAATTATACAACCATTGAAAAATGTCTTCTATGTTCTAATTATGTTTACTCAAATTTTATAAATAAGACATAAGATTATCATCTAATATTTGCGATAACTTGCAAAAATTTTGATCGTCCATTAATTTCTTCACATATATAAATCCCTTGAATTGCGGCGTCAAACCTTGTCTAGGCTTTTCTCTCTCTTTTTGTCCCTTTTTCTCCTAAGTTCCTTTTTCTTTTTATTTATTTTTTTTTTCTCTTTTTTGTTTTTTTCTCTTGTTTTTTCATTTTAAGGATAAAAATAAAATATACAGACAAAAATATTAATAATTTATTTTAAATTAATAAAATATAAAAATAAATAAATAAATAAATAATTAGATCATAAAAAGTAGATTATTAACTTAAATATTAACATTTAAATTAATAAAAATATATTTTTTATTAAAAAAGTAAAATGAAAAAAATTACATCAAATTTGACTCAATTTTTCATAAATTAATTTACAAATAAAATTATTCGAAAATAATGTAAACTAAAATATCAAAGTTAAATCAGAACTCTATTTCTTGTACTTTTTAAAATTAAAATAAATTATTTTGAGAGATGAACATGTCCTTTATAATATATTGTCAGTAAATGATAGTAGTATATATCATGTGAATGTAATAGATAATCATTTTCTAAACATATAAATCAGTCATTTATGATACCTTGTCATGGATGCTATATCGAATAAAAAAGTATTTCTGAAGGAATAATTAATCATCTACGATACTCTGCCAATATATGATATAGAATATGTGGTTATCAAAGAAGACTAAAGCCTTCTTTTCGAAGGAGTGAATCAATCCTCTATGGTATCTTATTAGTAAATGATATCATATGACTTAATCAGGAGAGGACTCACCCTTATGCAAGGGGTGCCTTCGTTGGAAAATCACATTGTATATAGAGGTCAAATTTTAATTTATATATATTAAGTATTAACACCTCTTGATACAAATTAAAAATTTAGTATAATAATTAAGATATTATTAATTAAATTTGAGATCGTGTATTCTAATCCTACTAACCTCATAATTATATCAGGTAAATTGTAAGTATATAATATATATCATATTAGCATCATATAAAATTTACATGTATATTTTTAATTAAGAAATAAAGAAATACTATATAATAGTCTGAGTGTCAGTATATGATAATGTAAATCATATAAGTAGTTCTATTATATAGAAGAGCCATGAGAAGGATGATCGATAATATTTTAGTAATTTTAACATTATTTAAGGACAAAATAATAATTGTATAATTAATGGTCAAAATGAAAATCTAAAAAAATCTTTACATATCTTTACTTTTGTTATGGTCTCATAAGGATATTTTTGTAATTGTGTTAAAATGAATAGCAAATGATAAACTTGTTTTGACATGTTTTAGAAAGAAAATTTTGAACTAATTTAAATAAAATGTGTTTGAATGGTTAATATTTGTTCTTAAAAATAATTTTAAGGATTATTATGTAAACATATTTTTAATATTTTGTTACATAATATGACAATTACTAAATTTTGTATCTTGATTATTAAAATAGTCTTTAAAATGATGTATCAATATGTTTTAATTAATTTGAAGAAAATATCAAATTTCGTGACTAAAAGAATGAACAAAGTTTGACGATCAAGAAATTAATAATTTGATAATGTATTCCTCGAAAGATTAAAAAATATTAATTTTTCATTTCTATATATGATTTTTTCTTAATATCAAATATGATAAACTATTTAACAGAGAAGATTTGAAAAAAAGAAGTTTAAAATTCAAATTCTAAGAAATTTTAAAATACAAACTAAAAAAATGAGGAGTTAAAAAAATAAAGAAGAAGAACAAAAGATAATGTCAATAGAAAAGGACTTTGTTGAGAAATATAGATGAAGAAAAAAATTAAAAAAACAAATTAGGGAAAAATAACCTGAAAAAGAAAAACAAGTATATTGGTTATTTTGTAGGGGTAAGATTTAGAGTTTTCTTTTACGTCATGATATTTAGAATGCAGTATAAAAAAAATTATTAATGTAATTTAGAATTTAGCATTAAGATAATTGTTATTGTATATAGAAATAAAGTTGTTTTCATGATTGTTTTTATTGTTGTGGAGTTAGAGATCAATTTTCTAATAAATACTTTCAATATTAAAATAAAAATAAATAGAAGTATTTCTATTTGTCGAAGACAATAATAAAATGTATCACAAAATTCATTGACAAAGTAAACTTTAAACAAATTACACTTAAGTTGATGCAATAGAGATTTGAAAGATTTTGAATCGATCTTTACGAATAATTAGTTGATCAATGATTAGTTTTATCATATGCAAAGCTTATGGTGCAAATATTAAAATAAGAAGATAACAACAATATTGTGGAAAATAGATACCACTTGCGAAAATATATGAAGATGGATGAACTTTTTTTTAAAATATCAACATTTTATATGTTCCTTGAACACGAAATGTTTTAACTCATAATCTAACACAATTCTCTATTTCCTTGCTACATAGAATTTCTTGGAATTCAACTTTCTCAATTTGGGTTGTAAACAACGCATTTATGTCTGATGAACATTTGAAACAAATTATTAAGTAATATATTGAAGTTGTTTATTGGAAAAAAAATAGTATTAACTACAGAAATTTCTCACATTTGGGGGCTAATTACATCTTATCCCAGAAGTTTCGTCAATTACAAAAATCTCAAATTTTTCTTTGCTCTCGAATACATTCCTTGGTTGTTCGATACATTGCAAATGATACATTACTTCATCGGAAGGATGTATCTGAGAGGGATGGATATCCGAGAGGGAATATGGATGTATCCGAAAGAGGATTTTTGTAATTCTTTTAAATGGTGGAAATTTTAGAGATTATAATATTTTAAATCGTGCGTAATTTTTTCAAAAAAAATTGTGAAATTATATTGGATCCGAATCACGGGCCAAAAATTATCTAGTATATCATAGAGAAGTAGTGATTGTCTTTTTTCCAAGGAATAGTCAGTCTTCTATGATATTTTTTTGGAATATTTTTTTGAAGGAATAAATCAGTTCTGACCTGGGCTCATTCTTTATTAACTCATATCCAACTCGACTTATTCATTTTGTCACTTTTCGATACGATTAAATTCCTTTTAATTTGGCCATTACTTATTTATTAGTGCTTGTTATTGTTATTGTTATTATACAAAGGTTTTTCCGTGATTATCATTTCGGAAAATGGCTTACGATTTACATATGAATTATGATACTAAAATCTAGTACTACTAGTTACCATTTTTATTAAATTTGCAATCAAATTATAGGCATAATGTATAAACATGATTTTTAGCTTGGATTCAACTGACAACTGTGACGTTTAACTTTAAGTTTGCACAAGTAGACACTTAAACTTATATAAAATTTAACAAATAAACACATTCGCCCTACATGGCAATTTTGTGTCTAACGTGGCATCCTACATGTATTATGTCACATAGGACACGTGTGTCTACTTGTTCAATTTAATACAAGTTTAAATGTCTATCTGTGCACTCCCAAAGTTGGAGGTCATCGTTATGCGCTGAAGCCAATTAGTTAAGGATCATATTTGTGTATTATGCCTAAAATTTCATACTAGTAACTATTTAAATTCACTATTACCCATTATTTGTTTTACTTGATTTACACCTTGTTTCTTGTTTGCTATTGTTCTTCACGTTTCTCTATTATTATTATTTTTATATTTGAGTTTGATATATTTTTAGCCGATAATCAATAAGAAATAATTTTTCTATCTTCACAAAATAGAAATAAAATTATATACACACTTTCTTTTCCAAATCTCATCTTTAAAATCACATTATACTATATTTTTGTAAACTATATCTAATGCATCCTACCAAATAACTTTTGAAAGGTTTTTATAACTTGAGTTGAGTCAAAAAGTGGTAAAAAGGTCCAAGTGGTCGTATTCCCACTACATAACCCTATCAATGGGAATGGTTGAAAATAAGCAAAATATCAAACCTAAGGGGCAAGTACACAAAGACCTAATCTAATTATACCCCACATTGTTGCTTTCACTGTGCGCGTGGGTACCTTTTTTTCATCTTTTTTGCTAATTATAACAACCAAATGAGAAAAAGTAGTAATATTAGGGGAAAAAATAGAGCAGTAAAGGACAAGCTACTTTAAGGAATGTTCAGTTGAGTCCAGCTGTGTTCAGGCTATATCTTAACTCCAGATTCTGCCTTAGTATTATACTCCTGTTTTGTCCGTCTCATTTTATATGATATAATTTGATTTGATGCGATTAACATCACCTCCCGCAACATCGGCATACATGCCCAATAAGAGCTAGCTAGCATTGACATCGCTTAATACTTTAAATATCGAAATATTATAGGATTCTATGAGATATTTTAAATAATTAACAATGTGGACTATCTACAAGATATATATAATTCCAGTTAGAGTTTTTGGAGACTATTCAAATCTAAATCCTAGTTCATGCCTATATAAAGGTTTATATATTAACTTAAAGAGGCATCTCGAATTAAGAGCCCGTAAAATCTTGACATATTTATAAGGAGATCAAGACATGTCGAACGCTTCTTGATAGTCAAATAACTCAAGAAGATGGGAGATCAAGTTCAAATAATTCTATTTTGAGAAATATGTCACTTGAATCACGAATGAATATTAGGAAGAGAGAATAATTAAGAAAAAGCCAAATTTGTACCCGTAGTATTTATCAATAAAATTATATTTCTTTCATATTTTATTTATGGTGCAATATATTTTATATCACTTTAAAATTTGTTTCAAACAAATTCAGAGACATAATAACTCAATACAAGTGTGAAAATATATATTCATGTCATGTACTGAATTTGAAATTATGAATATAAAAACAGGTAAACACATGCATGATGAAATTGAAAGTTAATAAAAATGTTAAATATAATTTAATAAAACGTCGCATAAACCAAAACCAAATAAATTAAGTAGGCGTATAATTAAAACAATTTAGGTATTATTTCCATCTTTGATCATCACAAATACATACAAAAGTCATTAATGACAGCCTAACTAGTACAATTCCTTTACTAATTTTACATAGTATTCGAAAATAAATAAATTAATTAAATAATTACTACAATTATACAATTGAGGAGCGTTGATTAATACTAATGCAGTGCATTGAATCATCAGCATCACAAGGTAAAAGTGAATTGGAATTTAAGGCAGTAAAAATCATTAAGACAAGTGATACTATGACTGATAGTGCAGACAAAAACAACATTAATATGTGTGAAGCAGTATTCTTCATTTCTTGAGCATATTTAGTTGATGCCATTGCCATAATTGTTAAGGGAAAAGAATATGCCCACCATGATACATTAAATTTCCTCATTGATCTCTTAAATAAGGCTGGTCTTGATACCTGCGTACGTACAATTTCAACAAGAAGTTAGGAAACAATACTTTTAGTCATCATATATTCATAAAAATAAAATAGAATGCATTACTTCCGTATAGAAACAGATTCAAGATTTAAAGCTTATGAGTTTCTAGCTATATATCTCAATTCTACTTTTCAAAATCTTTTATTATAAATGCCCAAAGTAGGAGCGGAGCCAAAAGTCCATACAAGATCGATCGAACTCAATAGCTTTTGCTCAAATAGTAATATATATGTATAAAGAAATCTAGAAAATAAGTGTATATATATATAACTATTAAGTTCAAAAACTAGTTATTAATATTTGAAATTATCATTCTAAAATTCAAAATCCTGGCTCCGTCTCTAACCTAAGGAAAATCAAACCCTCACTAAGGATGAGGACAACAACACTTAAAGCAAGTTTCGTTTCTACGGCTGGACCAAATACTTACTTTGTTACGATTAAATTCTTTAATATATAATAAATTTTTCAATATAAATACAATATCTATATAAAAGTTACTGAATTTCTGAACACGGTATTCTAGATGCGCCGTTAGACAAGTAGACAAGTCTTAAATCTTAGTGGTACATTAGGTTGACAAAAAGGGACACATAGTGTATTTAAGATGACGGTGACGGTTATGAATTGAACTGTTGGTAGGCAACAACATCATGCCGTACAATGGAGAAAATGACAAATACAAAATCTTGCAAATGCAAAAGCCAACTAGTACTTGAATACTTGGAAGGTCAATTTAGACGGTCCACATCATTCTCTTTTTTTCTTTATTTTCACTTTTTTCTTTTCTTCTTTCAAAGAAAACATACAAAAAAAAAAAAAATATTCCTACTATATATAGAAGAAGGAATAAACAAATATTCTTTCCATTCTAGTTAGTTCAAACATCAACAACAACAACAAAAATTTAAAAAATATTTGATTTGTTTTAGATTTTATATTATTTACTTTCTATTTAGTATGTCTAAAAGTAATAATTCTTTAATTCTAACATCAAGACTCATTTAACATTATAAAATTAAAAAAAACTCACTTTTTTCTTAATTTTCTTGCGCAATTTATCCTTGCTAATTATACTGTTATTTTACACTATCAGTTCATCTAAAGAATATATTTACAAATAGGTTTCTTATAGGATGTGAAGTTTATAACCTTAAAAATAAAACAAGTTATTATAACAGATAAAAGAAACATCAATGTAAAAAGTTGTTTATATTGTCCGTATATATAACTTAAACTCTTACTTTTATGCTTTATAAATATCATGAGATGTTGTAAGTGTGCTTTTAAAATGCTCACCAGTGAAAGGAAGAGGAAAATGGAGAGGAAGAATAGCATCTTGGATGAAGAATCAAATTTTCCATAAATAGAATCCCATGCCAAGCTAGCCATGCTAGGAGCAGCTAAAAACAAGAAGAATACTGGCCTTAACATAGCTGGAATTGAACTACTTCCTGGTAACCTTTGATAAAGTGTCACAAATAACACTAAATAATGTGACATTCCAATTGCAAACAACAATAGTGCACTCTCATTCCATCCCATTTCAGCAGCTGCCCTTGCTCCTACCAAATTACCAATAACCGATAATTGACTAGTAGGATTCGCGACTCCTGATAGAAAACGCTTCCCCTTTGTAATCCATTGTCCATATATCTTAATATCTAATGCCAATATTGGTACAATAAATATCCACCAAAGTATAAGAAAACAAACCCCTTCATGTTTGAAGAATGGGGTTGCTTGTAGCAACACAAGCCACGATATCCAAGGGGCGTAAAGGTAATTTACACCAACATGGTGCAAGAATTCGCGTTTAACCATGTCAAAATGATATAAAACGCGAAGAAAATATAGTAAAGAGAGTGATATTAACGCAAATAAAGCTAAAGACCATAGAAGAATGAAAGCTGTAGAAGGAAGCATTCGAAAAATATTTCGAATTTTATGAATATCGTCCGATGGCTCACTTAATGTTTTCCATAGTAACGCTTGGCTACATAAAGAAAGGCTTATTCTAAAATAACCAGCATGAAATCTAGTTAATATTGATGAAAAATGGTTTTTTTGAGCTTCTTTGGTATCCATTATTTTCATTAGAAATTAATAATGAGTAAGTTTCATAAGTGAAATGGGGTATAAATAGGTTTTTTTTTTTTTTTGCTTTGGTAGTACGATATTTTACGTAAGTAGTTTCGTTGAAGCATAGGTAGGAGAAAAGTCGATCGGCTAATGCAACCATTGTGGACTTGTGTGTGGTTCATGAGTTGTTTTTGAGTTCTTTACAGCTAATGGGGGACCCCATTTTATCTAGTGAAAATTCTCTAATTACTCATAGTTAGGTGATCGGTATATAAAATTAATTTTTAGCGATAATTAATTATAATAATAATTTATTGATACTAAGTATATATTTTAAGGGCAATTAACATTCTTTGTAAATGTCCTTGAAGCTTATAGCAATACTGAATCCAATAATAATTAACTAATAACGATAATAATTTAATACTCTTTATGTAATATATATATTTATTACCGATAAAAACTATTTTTATTATAACGAATTAAAGAATGAACGCTGAGAGTTTAGATAGAAATCTACCTTTCTGTTTTTTTTTCCATTTAGGTGTGTAGTGGATGCTGATAATACTTAATTCAATTTGGGTAATTAGGATAGAAAGTAATGTCGTCCTAGTAATCAGGCTGTTAAAAAAATGGTAAAAGTTTCATGTTGGTGATTAATGAGATGGACGGACTATTTATAAGACTTGGATAATTCTTTTTTCTTTAAGCTAATTTTTGAAGTGTGAGTTAATCCAAAAACTAATTTAACACGTGATAATTTTTTATATTTCTATATTCCCTGAGGGTCTAATTACTCTATTGAGGATGATTTAGGGTAAATCGGTTTAAAGTGTCTTCTTTTAAAAAATATGTTAGTTTCAATTAATCACCGTGCCTATATAGTAAATGTGCAGTTATTATCAATAATTCAGTAAAAGTGATAAAACTAGACCTAACACGAATCCAAATAAAAAAGACTTATAGGCTATGAATTGATTAAACTAGTCAATCAAATCGTAATAATCAACTTTATGAAGATTTTAGTAAGATTGCAAAAACTATGAATTTATTGAACTTGTCAATTAAATGAATAATAATCCTTAAATATTATCCATGAAGTATCTAACTTATGGTTATCGTATATAACATAATCATATTGTTATATGCATTGAACTTTCCAACAATCGTAACACATAGTAAATCAATCGGGTTGAATACGAAAGCCGCAAAAAAAAGTAAAAAATAAATTAACGAAATTCTCTCGAAATAAATTCACTATAGTTTTTCTTTCTCTAATTGATGATGCATATCCATATTGGACTTCAACCCACGTCACGTGCTCAACAACTTGCCTCTAGCTTTTTAAACTTGGTTTAAGTAAATAATTTTTTAACTAATAAAAATGGTAACATGTTTTAATATTTTTTTTCTTAACCTTATCGACTAAATTATCAATAAATTTCTTGGAAGTCATTATTAGTCAAATAAATTTTTAATTAATGGAATTATTAAGTAGGTTTTTGTAAATTGCAATGATATTATCATTTAATATATGACATCAATACGCACTATATATTAGTGGTGGAAACACTCTTAATTAATAGCAACAAGTTGGATGCTTGGTACGTCCCTGTAATTCGTGGGTACTTCCATTATACTACTCCCTCCGTCTCATTTTATATGTCATTCATTTCTATAAATAGCTGGATCATAATACTTGTCATTTTATAAAATTTATGCATACATTACCATATTTTGCGTATTATACCCTTGATAGAGTAGTTAATTAATCTTGAAAATGTATTCATCATTTATTATTAAGTTGACTTAAGAAAACATTAAATAAGGATAAAAGGGTAAAGTTATATTATTTCTTAATGCAAGTGCAAAGTAAAAATGTGACATATAAAATAGGACGGAGGGAGTATTTGGCATCGAAAGTAATTGATGTCATATATAAAATGCATGTGTAGTACAGTCAAAGCATTACTATAGCAAAATGCTAAAAATATTTTAGTTATTCTATTTTATTTTTAAAAATGAAAAACTTAATTGTTATAATAAAATGTTCTTATATGTAAATATAAGAACATTTTTTCTAAAATATGGCTAGAAAATTTGGCCAGAAATTTAAAAAGTCTATAGTATCCTTTTTATTTTATAAAAAATTGATCTTTTCTCTATTTTTTAATTAAAAGGTATTAAAGTTAAAAGGGTAAAAATGTTCAAAAAGGTAAAATAACATAGTGTGAAATATGTTATTTTACCATTCTGGACAAAAGAATTTTTCCTGTTAGTGTTAATGGGAAACGTATAAGAGAAGAGAAGACCAGTACTCCGTGGTTGTTATCGCGCAAAGCAACCACTAAAAATGGAACATAAAAATTGGAATTAAAAGGTTAAATGGAATAAAGTTGAATTGGAGTGCCAATATGAAAATTAAGAACAAATTTACTACAAAGCTAATTATTTTAATTTTAGAACTTTAATTTAACTACTCTATATCTTGATTGAAATGTCAGTTTTGGTTGATGGATTAACGAAGGGAATTGCCTATAATTTCTTTTGAATATTTCTACGTCCAAGGTATAAGTTTGATATAATTAAGACATATTTTGAAAAATCAAAGTCATAATTTTCTATTATATAAGTATATGTAATTAGTTGAAACTGACCAAATTATGATTATCAATTCACTATATAATGTGCGAAATTTAAAATAAAACTTTAAAATATCAAATCATATATATCAAATTGATATTTTAATATTATATAATATTTTTAAAAATTGTAAACTGAAATTATCTAATCAAAAGGTTGAATATCATATCATTCACATGACTACAAAAGTCTGGTTATACTCCCTTAAAAAGCACGTACATGCATGCCTCAAGCCTTGGCATCTTTCTCGATCATCACTCCCTAATACTGTCTCCAAAATATATAATTATGAGGCTAATAGGACTAGAACACACAATTTCAAGAAATTTATTTTAATTACTAGACTAAGAGCCCGTTTGAATTGGCTTAAAAAATACTCCCTCCGTTTCACAAAAAATGACCTCCTTTCCTTTTTAGTCAGTTTCAAAAAAAAATGACCTCTTTCCTTTTTTGGTAACATTTTACTTTTTGCTTTCCACGTGGCATGTTTAAGACCACAAGATTAAGGGCAATTTTGTTGCCTTTTAAGTCAAAAAATAAAAAGTAGGGGGAGACCTACTTTTGATTTTTGACTTATTTTAAGTCATTTTAAACTTATTCTAAGTCATTTTTTACCTTACCAAACGCTTTTCAACTTATTTTAAGTCATTTTTGACTTATTTTAAATTATTTTTTATATTTGTCAAACACTTTCAAAAGTAAAAAACTGACAAAAGTAGATTTGACCAACTTTTAAGTCAATCTAAACACCCACTAAATCTTTAACTTATGTCAAGAGGTGTCTATACTTATACTAGATATAGGACCCCGTGCCAGCACGGGGCCCAATATATATTATTTTTTTATTTTAATTTATGTCATATTATGGAATTTGAGAAGTTATTGAAATTTTTATATGATTTTAAAAATATTTTAAATTTTTAGCTATTGTGATTTGCAGTACTTTTTTTTAACATAATTTTGAAAATAATATTTATTACTCTGTTTGTTCTAATTTGTATGGCACACGCAGAATTTCAAATATTAACCCTTTTTTATATGTCTCTTTAATATATTAAGTTGTTAATTATTGTATTTTATAGTACATTTTGAACCTAATTTTTTAATAATATATGTTATTTGCCATGTCCCAATTTATGTGGCATTAATTGATAGATTTGTTGGAGTCGAGAGATTTATTTTGTTAATTATTGTAATTTATAGTTTCTTTTTCGTCAATTTCAAACAATATATGTTGTTAATTGATAGATTTTTTGGAGTGGACTATTTTTTTTATTAATTATTGTGATTTATTGTTTCTTTTTCGTCAATTTCAAACAATATATGTTTATTATATAATCCATTTTATGTGGTACCAATAGAATCTAGAGAGTCAATTAAATTTTTTATATAAGTTTTAAATAATTAAGCTATTAATTATTGTAATGTATAGTATTACTTATATTATTTTTAAATATATTTAAATATTATATCTTTTTAGGTTTTTTATCCTAATTTATATGGCATTGATAGAATTTAAAGTGTGAAATAATTGTTAATTATTGTAATAGATAATATGGAGTATTTTGATTTATAGTATAGTAATTAATAATATATAATATGTAGTATTTAAGTGGAAGGCGGTGGGGCCCACTTATATATTTTATATAGTAAGCATTGGACATTTGTAATGATTTTATTGGAACAACGATAGTAAATCCTAGACTCTTCTAATATATAGTAATATATATTTATTAAATTAAAATTTAACATTTATATATAATGTAATTTTTCAATGAAGGATGTCACTGGACACCCCTTACCCAAGGTGGGTCCGCCCCTGGCCCTAGGGTGACATTAGGCCCTCTCCTCTCAAATCACATGGAAGTACATAGACAACATAGTTTCTCATTCAAAAATATTTGTCATAATTTTTTTTAAAAAATCAAACAATATATAAATTTTAAGATTTATTTTTCATCATATTAATATGAGAGTATTTTTAATTTATAATACTTTTAGTATAATTTCGTTACTTTTTGAATATCTGAATATTCATTTTAAAATTATCAAATTTAATTTTAAAAATTAGTCAAATTTGCTATCCAAAAACGAAACATGACAACTATTTTGAAACGGAATGAATAAATTCAGTGCCATTTTGTACAAACTAGTCCGTCTTTAGCATACAATTGGCTTTTACTTTGACTAGTTGTTGGTAGGGCTCGGTACATATACTGTGAAACACAAGAAATATATACATTCACGTTTTTTGTAATAACTAGAGAATTTTGCACTGTAAAATGATGATATTTTGTTTTCCTATAGTCATCATATATTGGACTTATCTTCAACTGGAAAATAGTAGTATTGCCTCAGTCACGTTTCAACGTGAAATGTTTGTGTTTGGCTCATTATATTGAATTTTGACTATATTTTTAATTTCTTAAATTTTATCATGCATGATTTGACAAGAAAATTGCAACTTGTTGGTACTTTTCACACATCTTCATTGAAATTCCAATATTTTGACATATTGCTCAGTCCAACTTGTTGAGGCACTTTCATTTATTTTCTAGATCACTAACGTAATTTTCAACATTAATTTAATCTGCGTTATGGCGTACATTGCTCTGACATTTTGTCAATTGAATTTTAGTCTCCTACGTAACTTATATATTGACGAATACTATAGGATAGAATAAATACAAATTGTGTAAAATTTTTCAATAAGCATACAATATTATTATTATTATTATTATTATTATTATTATTATTATTATTATTATTTTTAAAAAAACATTTTTTCTAGTGACACGATTTAATTTTGAGCTTTTAATACATGAAATGTAGCAAGGATTTGGTAAATGATACAAAAGTCACTTCAGTAAACTAGAATTGATATAAGTTCTTTGAGATTATTAGGATATAATGCGTTTGAAAACTAACTATATGTGGGCGGACTGCAGATCATTGCTAAAACAAATGGAGGGATCATCGATGAAGCACATATCAGGGAGGCTAATATAATAACGGATTTGCAGATCATTGCTAAAATAAATGAAGGGATCATCGATAGAGCACATATCAAGGGAGGTTAATACAACATCGGATCTACTAGCAGTATATAGAAGGAAATCAAATGATCCAAATATGGATATGGATAGCCCTATTTTTTTTTATGCATCTCCATTGTTTGTTTCATCTGCACTTGAAAGAGATGCTATGGAAACTAAGGGTGTGTTTGGTATGAATGAAAACAATCCAATTTTCTCATGTTTGGTTGGGTTAAATGTTTTTCAAATCAATTCATTTTCTTCAAATTTAAGGAAAATGACTTTCCTTCAAAACTTAAGGAAAACATTTTCCAAAACTCTCTTCCAACTTCAAATTACAATTATTTTTTTGTTGAAAAAAT